>NW_011495086.1:1143532-1167129 GCF_000754665.1 Bison bison bison
CTCCAATCCTTCTTTTCAAGACGAATCTTGAACACACAGCCTTTATTTGACCTGCCAGATGTATTATGCTGACTTATTCATTGGCTTTAAATAGCTTAATTTGCTACCATTTTATAACATTTATATTTCATCATATACATATTCATATATCAAATTTGTCTTGAAAAGCTAATTGCTGATAAAATAAGGTACTAATAGCCATATTACAGCAATACCTGTGACTGAAAGCACTTTATCATGATTTCGACTTTAATTCCTAGCACTCTGCCTGGTATCATGGGGTCATACATCCATTCTCATTCACAGTCTGACCTCTGCAAGAATCTGAGTTTGTGTCAAGACAGATTTAGATTTTTAATGTCATTTACTCAAAGAAGCTTTGCATGATCCTCTTGGCTGGGAGTTCTAGCAGAGTTTTCTGATGGGATTGTATGCCACTAATTGTGTGATAAGTCAAAAAGAAAATTGGAATATTTCATCTGCATAGGATATCGGAAAGAATATTTGAAACCTTCATGTTGATACTGTCATTTATACTCATGTGTGCTAAGTTGCTTCAGTTCAGTTCAGTTCAGTTCAGTCGCTCAGTCATGTCCTTCTCTTTGCGACCCCATGAATCACAGCATGCCAGGCCTCCCTGTCCATCACCAACTCCCGGATTTCACTCAGACTCACATCCGTCGAGTCAGTGATGCCATCCAGCCATCTCATCCTCTTTCGTCCCCTTCTCCTCCTGTCCCCAATCCTTCCCAGCATCAGGGTCTTTTCCAGTGAGTCAACTCTTTGCATGAGGTGGCCAAAGTACTGGAGTTTCAGCTTTAGCATCATTCCTTCCAAAGAAATCCCAGGGCTGATCTCCTTCAGAATAGACTGGTTGGATCTCCTTGCTTCAGTTGTGTCCAACTCTGTGTGACCCTATGGACAGTAGCCTGCCAGACTCCTATGTCCACAGGATTCTCCAGACAAGAATACTGGAGTGGGTTGCCACACCCTCCTCCAGGGGATCTTTCCTACCCAGGTATCAAACCCACATCTTTATGTCTCCTGCATCATCAGGTTGGTTTTTTACCACTGGTGCTACCTGGGAAGCCCTATTTTTCCCATTACTTCTTTGCATGGGAACATCAAGACACAGTGCAGAAAATGAAGGAGAGACAGGACCTGGGGTATATGCCTTTCTTAGTGTCTTTCTTAGGGTTTTGAGATCCTGGGCTAAGCCCCCAATTGGCCAATTCGATCCAAAATATGGAGCTTTTGGAAAGCCCCATTGGGATCTTTTCCAAGGTATTCATGAGGGAAAGGCATTGAGAGACAATGGAGGTGATGGGCAGTTGGAGAAATCAGAAACTTACATTTGCCTGTGACTCTCCAGGCTGCGTTCTAGGGCACACACTTGTAAGAGGAGCTAGTGTCAGTTTAAGATCATGATAGACACTTGGCCAAAAATAATAGATACTGAAGATGAAAATCACTTAGTTAAACTCTCCACACACAACACACACAGAAAATGGAGATAGTCTCACCCAAACATCTCAGCTTCAGGAAGAAAAATGTTATTTTGCTAGATTCATATAAGGATCGTTGGCAAAAACAGATTTTCACTTGTATTTCCTGGTTCTTAGTTGTGGTGCCAGTGAATAATTTTATAGTAATAATATTGTTGCTGTTGTTCAGTCACTAAGTCTTGTTCAACTCTTTGTGATTCCATAAATTGCAGCTTTCCAGGCTTCCCTGTTTTTTACTATCTTACAGAGTTTGCTCAAATTCATATCTGTTGAGGTGCTGATGATATCTAATCATTTCATCCTCTGCCCCCCCACTTCTCCTTTTGCCTTCAATCTTTCCCAGCATCAGGGTCTTTTCCAATGAGTTGGTTTTTCGCATCAGGTGGCCAAAGTATTGAAGCTTCAGTTTCAGCACCAGTCCTTCCAACGTTCAGGGTTAATTTCCTTTAGGATTGACTGGTTTGATCTCCTTGCAGTCCAAGGGACTCTCAAGAGTCTTCTCCAGCACCACAATTAGAAAGCATCAATTCTTTAGTGCTCAGCTTTCTTTATGGTCCAACTCTCACATCTGTACATGACTACTAGAAAAACCATAGTAATAATATTGCTACTTAAATTAATATTAAATTAATAATATTACTACTGAAAGTAATAATATTACTTTAAGTCTTAAGTGATCCTAAGTAGATTTCTAGTCTACTAGAAATAATCTAGTCTACTAATAATCTACTAGAAATAATCTAGTCTACTAATATAATCGGCCCTCCTTATCAGTGAGCTGCCCATCTGTGGATTCAATCAATGGTAGAATGGAAAATTCAACTATAATAGGCTGTTTTGCCTAAGGGACTCAAGCTTCTGAGGATTTTGCTATCCAAAGATCTCCTGGAACAGATCTTCCTTTACCAAGGAACAACTATATATGGAATTAGTAAGGCTAAGGATACAGCAAATTAGGGAATGCTATGAGAAGTTATGTGCCAACAAACTGGACAACCTAGAAGAAATGGACAAATTTCTAGACACATACAATGTACCAGGACTAAATCAAGAAGAAACAGACAATTTGAGCCGATCAATCACTAGTAGTAAAATTGAATTTGTAATTAAAAATGACAACAACAACAACAACAAAACATCCCAACAAACAAGACCTCAGAGGGGGACTCTATTAAGCATATAAAGAAGAAATTATACCTGTCCTTTTCAAACTATTCAAAGAAGTTGAAGAGGATGGATCACCCCCGAATTTATTCTGAGGACATTACTTTAATATCAAAACCTGAAAAAAAAAAACAATGAAAAGTATAAAATTATAGTCCAATATTTTGATAAATATAGATGCAAAATCCTCAATAAAATATCAGCAAACAAACAAACAAAAAGTTTTTCCTAGTAGCCATCACATTTCTCCTCTTTGACCTGTCAGCAAACTGAATCCAACTTGTGTGAATACAAGAAGGCTACCGTAAGGAAGTAGATGCAAAAGAAGGCTTTTGAGTCAGCATACTATCAGATAACACATTGAAATCATCATTAAATTGCGATAATAACATTTTTAAAGAGCAGTTGTGAGGAATTAACAACAAAAGACATATGGAAAACTTTGGAAAATGCAAAGTCCTGAACTAACAGTAGAGGCCACACTCATTCAGTTCAGAAACCATTCATCTATCCCAGTGTTTGAAAATGTGGAGTGGCATCAAATATTCTCATTGAGATTTTCAATTCTATTGATGATTCAGGCAATATACATATACAGTATATGTATATTGACATTTTTCATCGTAGTATCTGAACTCCCAAATTATCTTTTCATCAAATCAGATTTAGAAGATCTATAAATATATTTGAAAAGTAGAAACTAAATTTGGACTAAAGCTGAAGCCTTTATTGTTGGCAATTGTTACTAAGTGTTACTAATTAACTTTAGTAAGAGACTTTTGAGAAAATGCAAAAGAAAAAGATAATATATCTGTTGGCTAGTGCCAGTAATAGTGAAATATGATGAATACCAAATTCTACTTAAAAAAGTACAATGTGAGAAGCATAAAGGGGGGCCTTGTGGAAATAGAAGTAGACCCATAATTCAATGTTTCTAGGATGAAGAAAGAAACAGAGTAAGCGATTTTTTTTTTTTTAAGTCTAGGAAGAAAATTAGAGAAGGAAATGGCAACCCACTCCAGTGTTACTGCCTGGAGAATCCCAGGGATGGGGGAGCCTGGTGGGCTGCCATCTATGGGGTTGCACAGAGTCGGACACGACTGAAATGACTTAGCAGTAGCAGGAAGAAAATTGTACGGTCTCCAAGAAATAATTTATCTATGTACAACTCTGCATAAGATTTATCTGATCTTTTGATCTTAGTTGAGTAATAAAGTAAATGTTGGGTAAAAAAAGAAAACCATAATGAAATTTAAATTCACTATCAAGTCTTAAAAGTAAATTAAAACACACTGGAAAGTTTTAAATGGAAACAAGCAATTTCTTATTCTAAAAATGATAATTTGATAAGCAATCATTGTTTTTAATAAAAGAAAATGGCTGAGAATTTTAATATATAAAATTAATCCAGACCATCAATGAATGATATAATACACTCAAATTTTTAATATTAAGATCAATAAGCAAAACCTCATTCTATAATCTTGGGTAACAATCTCAACAGAATAAGACATGAATAAAATATAATTATTTTACGAAATTTTGTTTTCACTTGTCTTTGGTATTTATCCTCCTGGACAAATAGTTTTATTTCTAAAGAACAGGTGTAAAAGAACTTGTGGCTTTTTTCACGTTTTATAAGACTTGAAGTGAACTAACAAAGCCAGGTTATCAGGCATATTCAACTGTATAGCTTTTCCCAAATTCAATAGGAACAGACATGTTGTTAATGATTTCTTGTTAAATAAATGCCACTCTCTTTGCTGTGACGTTTTACTCATTCTTTAATTAAGTAATACATGTAGCAACAGAGAGGGATAATTATCCCTCTATTAATTTGAATTAGTTTCATGCTCAGAGACATCTAAAATCCTATGCTAGTATGTCTTTTCTTTTTTATTAAGGTAAGTAATAAAATTAATTACTCTTTTGGAAATGCAACAACTAGAGTACTTTTGTTATTTCTCTTATTATAAATTAAAAAAATATTAAACTGTATTTAAATATATATGTAAATTATTCAGTATATTACTTAAAATAATTAAAATTTTCTCTGTCTTCAAGAAAGTGGGTGAAAGTTAATTGCCTATGAGAAGACTGAGAGGATACATTTTAAATTGAAACCGTGCTAATATATTCACAGAGGTAATACAGAGTTTATATTGACAAGATATACTAAATTACTGTGGGTTTGTGTTGATAACAAATTAAAAGTGTGCATATAGGTATACAAACAGGTTTGACTAAAATCAAACTCCTGTGGGTCGTGAAAGCCATGCCTCAACACACTTCTCTCAAATCTTTAAAGAGTTAGAGAATGATTCAGTTTCCTACATCAACCTCAAACCATGCAATACAGCATGGTCTTCAAAATTTACTGTTTTGGAGGACATTTGACAAGTGGCACTTGTCACAGTCTTTCCTGGTTACTATTAAAATACCAAAGGGGGACATCAAACATTTGGCAAAGCTCACCACCTGAAAGTTAAGAGTTTCAAATGATATCATACAATTTCAGATGGAATTCCCCATAACAGTAAATCCTACAAAAGTAAAAAAGTGTATAACTGATATACAGCTCAATGAGTGGACAGACAATAGGTGAAGACTGATAAAGCTACTCTGAATTTTGGAAAACAGTCTCCACAAATAATAGGATGTGAACCAGAGAAAATAATAAGCTAGCATCAGTGCCTGGCAAAATTTAGACTTTTTTCCATCGTTTCCAGTTCTTCTGATTGTCTGAGAGCTATGTCCTGAGAGGAAGAGGACAATGAAGGGAATTCAGTCTAGCAAGCACTGGAGTTGAGCGGCCATGTGCCTGAGAAGAGGAGCAGTCGATGCTCTGTGCACAGAGAGCAGCTCCAGGAACAAGCTGTGTGCCTCTGTGTCTGAGGAAATCAGTCTTCACTTGAAAATATAAAGATGTTTAAATAAATGTTTAAATAAATAAATATGCGGCTTTTGAGAACACATCATCAAGCAAATCAACATCTATTTAGAAATTCAAGAGAAAGGGAAAGAGAATGTTTGAAAGTGGAATGCCTTATCCACTTGGAAATCTTGTGATCCAACATCTACAGAGAAAAATGAAATAGAATACCCACAACTTAGATAATGCTCATCAGTGGTTGCCAGGGACAGGCAAGGGGATGTCAGTGTAGGAGGGATGTGAGGAAACTCTGGGAGAAGATGGATGTAAATATGTAGATTTAAATAATAAATGTAGATATAGCTATTCAATATCTTGATTGTATTGATCTGTAGGTGTTATACATATATCAAAATTTATTATGTGCACATTGAATTCATGCAGCTTACTGTATATCAGTTATACCTCAATAAGGCTTAGTGAAAGTAGGAAAACAAATAGACAAACAACTGTCCTTTGAGAAGCCCACATAGAAAGCGGTGTCCTGAGAAGAGAAGCAGGTTTTTGTTAGAGAAGGAAGATAAAAGGGATGCCCAGAGAAAATACTATAGGGACCATTCTGAGAGAATGTATGATGGAAACAGTTCAGGAATTTGACACCCAATATATGTCTCTCTTTTTCTTTCTAGCATATACATAAAAGACCGCATGTTTTGATTATTCATTTTTTATATGCACTGAAAAATACTTATTAATAATTGTTGCTACATAGTGATATTCATGATGATTGATATGATTACAAAGGAAAAAATCATAGAGGTGTTAATTGGGAAGTAAAGTCAAATAGTCATCTCATTATAAATGAATAATCTTTATAGCAGGAGTTATCCATATATATAATATTTTTTTTTCTAATTTTATTTTATTTTTAAACTTTACATAATTGTATTAGTTTTGCCAAATATCAAAATTAATCCACCACAGGTATACATGTGTTCCCCATCCCGAACCCTCCTCCCTCCTCCCTCCCCATACCATCCCTCTGGGCCGTCCCAGTGCACCAGCCCCAAGCATCCAGCATCATGCATCGAACCTGGACTGGCAACTCGTTTCCTACATGATATTTTACATGTTTCATTGCCATTCTCCCAAATCTTTTGATAGGAGTGTAAAGCTCCCAATACATCAGAAATTTTGTGTTTAAAATTGACTAATTGAGCAATTTAAATTTTAAAGTAAATTAAATCTGTGTAATTGAAAACTACACATTTTTAACTTAAAAAGGCAAAGTAATGTTCATCATGAAGCCATCTGATGAGTTCAAGGCCAGAGGACTGTGGGGATTCATTTCATGTAATGGATATTTTATAGACAATTTTATTTTCTTTCAATGCCTTTATAAGAGATATTTCATTTTTCATTTCCCTTCATGTCAGTTAGTCAGAAAGTCATTAAATGAATATGTAATGATTCCTGATTAATATTTTAAGGCTCTAAATATTTTAACAATTCTGACAGAGCTATAAAACAACTTCTAATTGCAAAACAAGTAAAGAACAGGAAAAGGTATAGAGGAAGGAAAATAATATTCGATAAATTTCAGACCTATAAATTTAAATGACAGTCATAAATTACTGAAATAATATCACACTATGCACTGAAACATAACAATCGCTGGTAAAATATTACTAAAGAATCACTGTGTGATAAATGTTACACTATGTTTCTATTAACATAGAAACATTAAATGAAGTCATTGATATAGGAACAAATCCTGATGTTACTTGGGCTCACACACTGTGTAATAATACACAGAAATAATTTTCTGTATATTTATCATTAAATAAAATACATATAAAATGTGTAATAAATAATAACTGGAATATCTATATTGGTTTAAAACACATCTTGGTTGATTAGCATTTACTAAAGCTTTCTAGGTGTCTCAGTGGTAAGGAATCTCCTGCCAATGAAGCAGACGTGGGTTTGATCCCTGGGCTGGGAAGATTCCCTGAAGAATGAAATGGCAACCCACTTCAATATTCTTGCTGGGAAATTCCATGGATGGAGGAGCCTGGTGGGCTGTAGTCCTTGGAGGTTTCAGAGTCAGAGAGGACTAAATACATGTACATACGCGCACACACACACACACACACGTGTTGTAAAATATCCATGAATATTTGAACTGCTCAGTTCAGTTGCTCAGTCACGTCCGACTCTTTGCAACCCCATGAACTGCAGCACGCCAGGTTTCCCTGTCCATCACCAACTCCCGGAGTCCACCCAAACCCATGTCCATCGAGTTAGTGATGCCATCCAACCATCTCATACTCTGTTATCCCCATCTCCCCCTGCCCTCCATCTTTCCCAGCATCAGGGTCTTTTCAAATGAGTCAGCATTTCGCATCAGGTGGCCAAAATATTGCAGTTTCAGCTTCAACATCAGTCCTTCCAATGAACACCCAGGACTGATTTCCTTTAGGATGGACTGGTTGGATCTCCTTGCAGTCCAGGGGACTCTCAAGAGTCTTCTCCAGCACCACAGTTCAAAAGCATCAATTCTTCGGTGCTCAGCTTTCCTCACAGTCCAACTCTCACATCCATACATGACTACTGGAAAAACCATACGCTTGACTAGACGGACCTTTGTTGGCAAAGTAATGTCTCTGCTTTTTAACATGCTGTCTAGATTGGTCATAACTTTCCTTTCAAGGAGTAAGCGTCTTTTAATTTCATGGCTTCAATCACCATCCGCAGTGATTTTTGAGCCCCAAAAAATAGTTTGCCAATGCTTCCACTGTTTCCCCATCTATTTTCCATGAAGTAATGGGACTGGATGCCATGATCTTAGTTTTCTGAATGTTGAGTTTTAAGCCAACTTTTTCACTCTCCTGTTTCACTTTCTTCAAGAGGCTCTTTAGTTCTTCTTCACTTGCTGCCATAAGGGTGGTTTTAGAAAAGTATAGTGACACACAAAGTCACACATGAGTCACTTAGCATAATGGTTAAGATCACATGCATTGTGCAAATTGTCAATGTTCACATTTTATTATATGAATGTAAATCTTAAAATGGGCAAGTTAAAAATTCGTGTGCCTTTGTTTCCTATTATATGGTAATAAAGTACTTTCCTGATAGAATTGTTGAGAGGATAGAATGGTTAACATAAAAGCATAAATAAATTCTCGGTTCATATAAACCTTAACCACTTTTGTCACAGAGAGGCTATTATATTTGGACTCTGAGTCCTCTGAGATGTATGGAACATAAGCGGCAGGGAAGGGGATTGTTGGGGCAATAATAAGCTATGTCTGAGTTCTTCCAATGTAGGAGGGAAGATCCAGGATGAGACAAGATGAACTTAACCTTGATCCTTTATTTATAAATGTATTGTTACCTAGCACTGTTGTCCCAAAGTCTGATTACAATTGCTGGAGAGCAGCTAGTTGGTTTATCACAAGATTCATGTAAGGATTTATCTAAGAAAATGAAACTGTTAAAACATACTAGTCAAGCTTTAATACATGCTCTTGTTTTTGGTAGAGAATGTTAAAAAGATCATTCAGCAAATTTTTATTTATTAAAAGAAATATTTTTAGTAGTAAAGTTCTTAATTTACTTCACAGTGTTTATGTGTCAACTGCATTATAAATAAAGCATGAATAAATGTTCATTTTAGTTTAGCATGATAATTTAAACTCTGTATGTAAATATTTTTTTCAGAGGAACAAATGTACTAAAAAGCAAATTATGGACAGTTAAAATAGATGATACATGTTTGCTGCTCTCTATTAGTTTAATATATTTCCAGTAAATTACCTAATTTAAATAATTTTCAAATTTTATTAATAATCAATGCATAAATAGAAAGATGATATTCTGAAAATAAATTTATTATTGTATAATTAGTTCTTATAGTTATGCTTTTTTACTGCTTTATAAAAATTAAAATAAACTGACAAAAAAGGGAATAAAATAGTCTTTCTAAGTGCTAAGAAAAAATGAAAAACAGAGTTTTCATTTAGAGATACAGCTTTCAGAATTAACTTCAACAGTTCTGTATCAGTGGTGTCCAGTGTAAAATATAGTGCAAACCACATATTTAATTTTACTTTTTAAATATCTTATCTAAAGAAGATAAAATAAAAACAATTTAATTAATATTAGCAATAATTAACCATAGTGTGTGAATCACAATAAACTGGAAAATTCTGAAAGAGATGGGAAAACCAGACCATCTGACCTGCCTCTTGAGAAACCTATATGCAGGTCAGGAAGCAACAGTTAGCACTGGACATGGAACAACAGAATGGTTCCAAATAGGAAAAGGAGTACGTCAAGGCTGCATATTGTCACCCTGCTTATTTAACTTATATGCAGAGTACATCATGAGAAATACTGGACTGGAAGAAACACAAGCTGGAATCAAGATTGCCGGGAGAAATATCAATAACCTCAGATATGCAGATGATACCACCCTTATGGCAGAAAGTGAAGAGGAACTAAAGAGCCTCTTGATGAAAGTGAAAGAGGAGAGTGGAAAACGTGAGCTTAAAGTTCAACATTCAGAAAATGAAGGTCTTGGCATCTGGTCCCATCACTTCATGGGAAATAGATGGGGAAACAGTGGAAACAGTGGCTGACTTTATTTTTTGGGCCTCCAAAATCACTGCAGCCATGAAATTAAAAGATGCTTAGTCCTTGGAAAGAAAGTTATGACCAACCTAGATAGCATATTCAAAAGCAGAGACATTACTTTGCCAGCAAAGGTCCATCTAGTCAAGGCTATGTGTTTTCCAGTGGTCATGTATGGATGTGAGAGCTGGACTGTGAGGAAAGCTAAGCTACAAAGAATTGATGCTTTTGAACTGTGGTGCTGGAGAAGACTCTTGAGAGTCCCTTGGACTGCAAGGAGATCCGACCAGTCCATTTTGAAGGAGATCAGTCCTGGGTGTTCTTTGGAAGGAATGATGCTAAAGCTGAAACTCCAGTACTTTGGCCACCTCATGCGAAGAGTTGACTAATTGGGAAAGACCCTGATGCTGGGGAGGATTGGGGGCAGGAGGAGAAGGGGATGACAGAAGGGGCAGGATGAGCTGGCTGGATGGCATCACCGACTCGATGGACGTGAATTTGAGTAGACTCCAGGAGTTGGTGATGGACAGGGAGGTCTGGCATGCTGCAATTCATGGGGTTGCAAGGAGTCAGACACGTTTGAGCAACTGAACTGAACTGATGAAAAAATTACCCCTTCAACATGTAGTTTGTATTAAAATGATTAATCTAAGGATCATGTATGGTAACCGAAGTGTCTGTCCTAAGACATTGTGTACTAGGTTGTGGAAATGTAATAAAAACAAACAAAAATGTATGAGTACTGATCTAGTGTCTTTACCAGTATATACTCAAGTTACTATTGCATTAATAATCCACTTTTGGTTTTTCTTGATTGCTTCCAGTATAGTCTTTTCCTATCGTATCCTTAATGTGGCTTGAAACTGCCTTACATCCCAGGGAATCGTGAGAGATCCTTTCCTTGATGATGATTCATCTCTAAAGATGAAGATGCCCTGACCAGGCTACACCCGTACTAGTCTGGAGACAGCACATTTAAAATAAAACATACAATGCTCTTGTAAAGGAGAAATGACAGTCAACTCTTTCTCCCAATAAATGAGAATAAAAAATATACCATGTGAGGAAAAAAAAAAAATTGCCCTGTAACAGTTATCCACACTTAACTACAATGCTTAAACCTGGTAGCCATGTGAGCATGCTAAGTCTCTTCAGTTGTGTCCATCTCTTTGTGACTCTATGGAATGTAGCCTGCCAGTCTCGTCTGTCCATGGGATTCTCCAGGCAAGAATACTGGAGTGGGTTGCCATGCCCTTCTCCAGGGGACCTTCCCAACCAGATCGAACCCAGGTCTCCTACATTGCAGGTGGCTTCTTTACCATCTGTGCCACCAGGGAAGCCCAGGGAACTTGATTGCATGTTTATCTAATTTTAATGAGCAAATATTTACTGGGTTATGGACTGTTATTACTAAGATGATGTTCTTGGTAATCTGATAAACATGCAAATAAGTAAAACATAGTTTTTGCCTGCTAGGAATTTGTAATCTACTGATAAAGACTCAGTTGCTAAATAATGAGGAAAAAATAGCACTGAGGTTAATATTTCCTGAAAATACAAGATTAAAGAGAACTAGCTTAATGCAGATCATGTGAAAGCAGTGTTGTCATATTTAACATATAAAATCACAACCTAAGTGTCCAGTTAAATTTAAATTTTCAGAAAGACAACAAATATTGTAAGTACTAGTATGTTTCATGGGATAGCCTGGTGGCTCAACTGTAAAAAGAAACTGCCTACAATGTGTGGAGGTGGGGAAGGGGAGGGTTTGATCACTGGGTTGGGAAGATCCACTGGAGGAGAGCAAGGCAACCCACTCCAGTATTCTTGCCTGGAGAATCCATGAACAGAGAAGCCTGAAGGGCAACAGTTCATGAGATCTCAAAGAGCTGGACACGACTGAAGCGACTTAGCACTTCACACACACATATTTCATGGGCTATGACATGGACGAGAACTTATTTTTTGAGTTAATACTTTTTACAGAATTAAAAAAGTGATCTGTAAGTAATTTTTACAATTCTTGCTAAAGGTGGATAAGTATAAGTTACTTCAACTCATGTTCATTGAGTCAATGATACCATCAAAACATTCTCCTCTTGCTTTTATCAAAATTACATAGATTATTTTACAAATGATATATGAATTCCCAAAAATTACTTGCTGTGAAATTATTAAGATGTTGAATATTTGTTACATTTTAATAAATTTAATATATATTTCAAAATTAACCTTGAATAAATTTAGTAAAATTAAAAACTTTCAGATTTAACCTTGAATTCTATTTATCCTTAAAAATCTAAGTTAATTTTATCTGGCAATATGGCAAATTTTGTTCTGTCAAATAACTTTGAAAGAAAAACAAAAGTTTAACAAACATACTGCAAGAATAACAATATACTTTTATTTTTAAATATAGATTCTCAGGAAAACAAATTGAAAAAAAAAACATTTAACTTATGGAAAGCAGTTATATCACCTTCTGTGAGACAGGTGTAATCCAATATTTAGGAAATCTAAAAAAATTATTTAAGAAAATCTTGGGTCATTTCTTGAATGTGCATTTCTTAGGTTGCTTCTCTTGACTCTGTTATCCCTATGGCAGGTAGTTGACATTACTCTAATTAGTTCAAGGGTAATAGCATTATTTCTTTAAAAGATGATTGTGAGAATAGAAATATCATTTTAGAAAGTTAAACAGAGAAAGGTAGCTGCATATACCTATTCTTTCATGAACTATTAAAGTGAACCAATCACCATAGAATTTGATAAATTTTAATTTAAGTAGATGGTATCTGTCGATATACATCATTCCTTCTAAAATGTAAAACTGATACCACTTTAATGTATCAGTTTTTCTCAAGATGAACTCAAAACCCAGTATCATAATTTTTATCAAATGGCAACATACCCTGGTCTCTTCTTGAAAGCTAATCATTAACATCTTTTTAAAATAAACAATGAACTAATTACAGTGCCTTGAATGTATATATAATGATGTTTCTAACTTTACTAGGAATTTCCTTTCACCATTTCTTCATATTTGTACCAAACTCTCATTAAATCTTCAAAACAGTACCCAGAGGTTGCTTTCATGCATCTGTCTAGTCAGCCACTCATTCAGCAAATACCAAGAGCACTTTTTGGCTGTGTGAATCACAACAAACTGTGGAAAATTCTTCAAGAGATGGAAGTACCAGACCACCTGACCTGCCTCTTGAGAAATCTGTATGCAGGTCAAGAAGCAACAGTTAGAACTAGACATGGAACAACAGACTAGTTCCAAATTGGGAAAGGAGTATGTCAAAGCTGTTTATTGTCACCCTGCTTATTTAACTTGTATGCAGAGTACTTCATAAGACATGCTGGGCTGGATGAAGCACAAGCTGGAATCAAGATTGCTGGGAGAAATATCAATAACCTCAGATATTCAAATAAAACCACCCTTCTGTAAGAAAGCAAAGATGAACTAATGAGTCTCTTGATGAAAGTGAAAGAGGAGAGTGAAAAAGTTGGCTTAAAGCTCAACATTCAGAAAACTAAGATCATGGCTTCTGGCCCCATCACCTCATGGCAAATACATGGGAAATAATGGAAACAATGAAAGACTTTCTTTTGGGGGGCTCCAAAATCAATGAAGATGGTGATTGGAGCCATGAAATTAAGAGAGGCTTGCTCTTTGGAAGAAAAGCTATGATCAATCTAGACAGCATATTAAAAAGCAGAGACATTACTTTGCCAACAAAGCTCTGTCTAGTCAAAGCTCCAGTTTTCCAGTAGTCATGTATGGATGTGAGAGTTGGACTATAAAGAAGGCTGAGTGCCAAAAAATTGATGCTTCTGAACTGTGATGTTGGAGAAGTCTCTTAAGAGTTCCTTGGACTGCAAGGAGATCAAACCAGTCAATCCTAAAGGAAATCAGTCCTGAATACTCATTGGAAGGACTGATGCTGAAACTGAAGCTCCAATACTTTGGCCACCTGATGTGAAGAACTGACTCATTGGAAAAGACTCTGAAGCTAGGAAAGATTGAAGGTGGGAGGAGAAGGGAAAGACAGAGGATGAGATGGTTGGATGGCATCACCAACTTGATGGACATGAGTTTGAGTAGGCTTCAGTTGTTGATGGGCAGGGAAGCCTGGCATGCTGTGGTGTGCTGCATTCTATGGGGTCGCAGAGAGTTGGACATGACTGAGCGCCTGAACTGAAGAGCATTCTATGTTCAAAGGTCTATGGGCTGAATTGGTTAACAAAATTAGGTCAAGTCCTTGCTTTCACAAATGTTTCCTGCTAGTGCAGAGAGATGACAAAGATTAAAGATGCCAAGTATTACCTATGAAGAAAAAAAAAGGAATTAGGAATAAAGTGGAAGGCAGTTCATATAACACAGTCAAGGGTAGTCTCTCTGATGAGTAGAATGTTGCACAGCAAACTGAATACAGTAAGTCCCCTTCATTGGAGCCTTCAAGATGTGAACTTTCAAAAATGTGAGCATGAATCTCCTTCTGGCAAGGAACCGGAATCTATGCCATCAATGTCAGGCATGAGTGAAATTGCAACTTGCCGCCTGTCTCCTATTGCTGATGATCCTTCAGCTCTATCATCTCCCACCTCCTCTCCCACCTCCAGTCAGTGACTCTTTCTGCCTGTTCACTTGATGCCAGACACCCAAGTCAGCAGTTATACTGTACTACCGTACTTCTGTTGCACTTAGGAACAAATTGGATTTATCAATGCACTCTTGGAATAGAACTCATTTGTATGTACAGGACTTACTGTGATGTGTGAACATATAACTGGATTTGGGGATAAGAACATCAAAGCACAACAGAGCAGCCAGTACTTAGATCCTGAGAAAGATCAGCACAGGGAAGGGCTAGGAACAGAGTCAATGTGACTGAGTTGAGAAGATCAAGACAGGAGGTGGAAGATCACCTCAAATGACCATGGTTAAGGCATTCCTGTTCCCGCCCCAGCCTTCCCCAACTGCTAGTGCATTTTCTCCTCTTGCTCTCACAGAACCCTGCACCATACCAACCTCAGCAGCAGAATGATTTGTTTTTTGGTCCAAGAAAAGTGTTCTGCAGGTCCTGCATTTGTCTTCTATTATATTTTCAGCTCTTTGTATTTCAGCCCTTGCCACATTAGCCACATTTATTGAACATTTATAACTAACCATCATTTTCTGCAATGCACCATTTTGAGTCATGTGGAGAAGCGATACTGCTGCAGATTTTTTTTTTATCCTTAAGAATGAGTGCAATTCGTGATTTCTTCAGTGAGGTATTATGTAAAGAAACTTTTTCTTAGTCTCACATGGGTGATGCACTGTCAGGGGCTGTTCAACTTTAAGGAATCCAATATGTTGCACTTTTCTTACTTTGTGCACCATTTCTCAAGGATTCTCTGTTCCTTATCAGTTCCTATTCCGGGAGCGAGTAGAGCTGCATGCAGTTCTCAGGACTGAGATCATGGGAAAGGGTACCTGCTTGGATTGCTTTCAGTTACTCCCTTCAGTGACTCTTTTCAGCATCAGTGACCTTGTATGTATTAGACTATCCATTTTGTTGTAACTGATGGAATTTCATTCTTTGTAATAGCTGAGTAATCATCTTACTAAAGATATATAAGCCTGCATTTCTGCTAATAAAGTAGCCTTGCTCCACTAGAAACTTGGGTCCCCTGCGTCCTTCTTTCTGTCTCCATTCTTTTTGGAGTGTGGAAACCTGCCGAGCTCACTCTCTCGCTCAGGCTTTCAAGACCTCCTTGAGAGCACGCCCTGTGCCTTTGTGAGTGGTACAAGTCCTGTGCATTGGCTTTATCGGTATTCCATGTAACCCAAGAGATACTGCTCTTTCTCTTTCTCTCTTTTTCTCTCTTTCTTTTCATCAACTCCAGTCCACCAGGTTCTGGTCTGTACTAAAGACCAACAATGCACACACACACACACACACACAAAGGCATGGAAGTTGAAAAAAGGATTATCCCCTTCAACTGACTTTCAAGATGGGTTCCTGGGAGAAGTAGCAGCTCAGAAGAAGACACTGGGATTCCTGAGGGCTAGAAATGGCCTTTCTAAGCCCTATGTTGTGTATACAGTCTTTGTAGAGGAATGGTCAAGCACCCTGAGCAGATTGTGCAATTCTGGAAGTCTGTAATGTATCTTATATTTTGTTCCCCCAACTATGAACTGACAATATCTCACACACAATACGCTTTTGCACTGCTCCTTTTCTTGTCCAGGTCCCAGCCCTACATGAATTCACTGGATAGCAATCAAAGTGGTATGTAAAATACAGCTCATTATGTCACCTCTCCCCCAGGATTAAGATCTCTTGGTTCCTCTTTACACTTTAATAAAATTTAGAATTCTTGTCCTGCTTTTCAAACCTTCCATGACCTAGTCTGGACCTATCAACTGGTTGTTAATTTATATTAGTCTTTTCACCCATCATGCTTCAACCAAACTGGACTTTTTTATTTCCATAAACTGACTGAACTTTAGGGAAACTTAGGGCCCATCTACTAACTATTTCTTCTTCTTTTACCAAGAATGTTCTTTCCCTTAAAATTTTAAGGCCATATACTTTTGTCCTTCAGATTTCCACTTCATAGTGTTTTTCTTTACGATAATAAGAGATAGTCACCCAATGACTTCAATCCTATATTTCATTTTAATTCTCTGCATGAAGGTTTTACCAATTTGATATGTTTTCTTGTTATTTTTAAATTCGCACCTTGTGACAGAGACTGTATTAATGAAAGAAAAGTTGGTATTGACCCTCACTCCAGTATTCTTGCGTGGAGAATCCCAATGAACAGAGGACCCTGGCAGGTTACCGTCCATTGGGTTGCAAAGAGTTGGACGTGACTGAGCAACTATCACTCATTCCTTTATTTTTTGGTTGGGACAGTGTCAACCATAGAGTGTATCCACAGGATAACCAAATCAGTGTTGAATATCTGAATGAGTTTCAGGGTGCATGGTAGTTAAAAGGTAAGAGACAGATGAACATTGGTATAAAGTTGAACATTTATAAAATGTTTATAAAGTCCTCACATGGGATGAATAAAATTACTATAAATGACTGAAGTATGGAAAACTAAGGAAGGGTAAGTTAGTGTGGCCTTAATGAAAGATTATGGCTAATAGATCCACTTTAGGTTATGATGAATGTGACAACGTGTTTCTGTTGGTCCTAATCTCTCTTAGCGCTGATTTGAAGTAGTTTGCTAAATCCTATGGGCTGGGAAGTGAGAGAAAATCTTTGTGAAGGAAGATTTCTGGCTGATTCTCCAGAGCAGTGATTCTGACATTATCCTTAAGCTGATGAGAATAGATGTTGTGAGTATGGTGATATCTTCACACACCTCCAGTGACAATTTCAGAGGCTAAATGAACAGGGCATTTAGGAAAATGAGTAAAACTGCTTTTCTTTATGGTAAATTACTGTCCACAAGTTTCTTGATATGTTTTAAAACTTATTGCACATTTCTAATTATAGAGGAATATTTTCCAACTGTGCAGCGTTCATCTACTAGTATGCATTACATTTGAAGTATGGATCTTCTGAGGGAATTAAAATCACTAGGAGAAGAAGTGATAAAGTTATTAAGCCTGTTTCAGGTAAACCACAAGCTGTTCTAAATCTGAAGCCTGTCTTTTTTTAAAAAATAATTTCAACATTGATTTTATTCAAAGGGGATTTATATGTACATCCGAGTAATTTGTTAGATTTGAAATGTTCACGAACTTTCGTAAGTGACCTAAGCTTGAACTTTCGTTTGTAGTTAAGCCTTGCTAGAAGAAAGGCAGCTCTCTTTCTCAGAAATAATGAAAAGAACAGAGATGAAATAAAGACCTGTGACTAATTCATTCACTGATATGTGGAATGAGGTTTAGAGAAGGAAAGATAACTTTTTGACAGATTCTGGCTTTGGGGATTTGTCAAAGTCACCATGTCTGAAGGACATGGTAAGTTCAGACATGGTTTGGCTAATAATTAACTGGGTGATAATCAAAGAGGGTTGCCCTTCACTATGAGGGAGCAAAAAATTTAGAATCTGAAATATAATTCTATGTATGATTTTGTCCATGATATGGAAACATTCCAATTAGCTAATTTAAAGCTATACTAATAAGACTCAGTAGAGGAAACAAGTAGTTTGATTGGCTATAGATTATTTGCAACCTTACAGATACAGACAAAGAAGCTAGAGAAAAGCAAGTTTATGGTTTAGGTCAGGGGGCATAGGGAATGCCGTGATTGATTGTCTTGGAGTTCAAGAGTATTCCTGAGGTTCATGAGAACAAAAAGTCATGAAGAAAACAAACCATGTTGACCAAGTTATTAAGTATCAACTCTAATTCTCCACTTTTATAAATTACTGTCACTGTAACTGGAATATACTTCCTGAAGGTTAGGATTGACAATAGGTGTTAAAACTGTAAAAAAAAGTACATAGTGCCCTTGGATGCAGCAGTTCCATTTTTTAGAATATACTTTTGATTTCAGTCTTTATTGAAAATAATGCAAAATAGATGATCTATTGAATCATTTTTATGTAAATAATGATTAATATTAGTTTTTGGTCATTAAGTACCATAAAATTAAGGTGAATGAAATTTATTTCCATAGAAATTGGTTTTTGGTCATTAAGTATCACAAAATTAAGATGAATCAAATTTGTTTCCATAGAAATTTATTCTTGATGTATTAAATAGTAAAAAATCAAAAATGAATGAAAGTGAAAAATAATAGAAAGGAGAGATAATAAAAGTCCTCCTTTTAAATTTAATGAAATTTAATGAATTAATGGAAGAGGATAGTTAAATGAGATGACTTGAATAAGGACACCCAATACATTAATATTACCTATTGGTTTAAAAAATATTTTTAAGAAAAGATTCCTTGGTTCATACATTCCATTTTTCTTGCCTTAACTACATAAGCAGTGCCAGGTCTGATTTCCAGTTTCAATGGCTTTGAAGTATTATAAAAGAACCTTAAAAGCATCTATGAAGTCAATCAGGAACATAATCCTGTAGAGTTTATTATTTTTTCCGATGCAAGCCATTTGTGCTAACTCGCTTCAGTTGTGTCCAAGTCTTTGCGATCCCATGCACTCTAGCCCACCAGGCTCCTCTGCTCATGAAATTCGCAAGGCAAGAAACTGGAATGGGTTGCCCATCCCCTGTCCCAGGGGATCTTCCCCACCCAAGTATCAAACCCACGTCTCTTACCTCTCCTGCATGGTTCAGTGGGTTCTTTATCATTAGAGCCACTATATTTTAAGATTTTCTTATATATACCTAATTTAGTAGCAATTTTGTTGACTAAATTTATAAATATTTACATGATATTAAAGTAGTTTTTAAAGAAACAAAATACTCTGTACACATAGATCATGAGTTTGCTACCATTTAATTAAAGTATGTAATGGTAGTAAATGGGTAATTAAATAGCCAGGTTTGGGAGCACACACAATGTTTCTTTGTAAGAATACACTCATCTACTGCTGCTGCTGCTGCTGCTAAGTCGCTTCAGTCGTGTCCGACTCTGTGCGACCCCATAGACGGCAGCCCACCAGGCTCCCCCGTCCCTGGGATTCTCCAGGCAAGAACACTGGAGTGGGTTGCCATTTCCTTCTTCAATGCATGAAAGTGAAAAGTGAAGTCGCTCAGTCGTGTCTGACTCTTAGTGACGCCATGAACTAAGCCCATCAGGCTCTTCCATCCATGGGATTTTCCAGGCAAGAGTATTGGAGTGGGGTGCCACTGCCTTCTCCAACACTCAGCAAGTGGAAGGAAAAAACATAGTTGTACCAGAAGGAAAATTACTGTTAGAGAATCCTAGTAAAGATTTGTTATAGAAGCTGGAAAGAGCATTAGTTAATCTAAGAGTTGGTTGAATTTAGTTGGGGAGAAAGAGCTTCAATTGAAATTATCATTGAATAAAACAAAAAGTAACATTAGCCTCTTGTGCCTCTGAAGTTAGAAGTCATACCATATAACTGAGGAAAACACTTTCTTTACTGCTTACCTTTATGTTATCTTGCTTGCAAAAGCAATATTACTAACACTAGGAAGTAAAACATTATAGTTGGCATCTGCTATGAGTAACAGTTGTCTTTACTTTCTTATAGTAACAGGCATTTATAAACAAAATTGTTATTTAGTTTTATTTACAAGTTTCCCAAGATAGCATGATCATAAACTTGAAGAAATTTTCTATCAGGTTTATTAAAATATATCATGGGAAAAATAGGAGGGTTAAAAATGAAAGGAATGAGGATGAATTTCTGTTTATCCACAGGGAAGTTTATGAAAAATGGATAATTAAAACTTACATAGAGTGATCATGAAGATTAAACATGATATTATATAAATGGTTCCAGTGATATGAGTTAAAAGGCACTTGAAATGAGGAAAGAATTATTGATTTTTGAGAGGTCAACTGTAAAATGGATGTATGATAGAGCTGAGAAGTAATGCTGAGTCACCTTAAAGAGATTAAGTACCTTCTGGGTCAGCAAAACCTTCTTGTAATATGATTTAATATATTGAGAAAGCCAAGGTTTTAATACATGTACTGTATCTAATGTAAGGTTTCTCTCATTTAAGTAATGGATTAAGACTTTATGAAAACTCAAATAGCCAAAACAAAAAAGACAATCAAAGGATATCCAAGCATTAATTTAAATACATTGTTAAAATACTTAAATCTAGATTTGATGTAAACCTATTATAATTATAGTTCCTTTAAAACAAACAAAACAACTTCAAACTAAGCAGGCAAATATGAAACAAAGCAAAAAGATAAAAAGAAATAGGTTTGTAAACCCTATTTGAACAACTATATTTGATCCATTTAACATGGCATGGAGTTAGCCTTTCCACACTCCTCTCCTCTAAGAATACCTATAAGGATTCCATATATAGGAATTTGGATTTCTATATATTCTTTCCTAGAGAATAAGAATACACAAGTCAGGGCCATCCTAATGTGTGCTCTGCTTATGATCACTGTAAAACTGTTCTACACTAATAGCACATGTTTATTTCAAGAGTCTACTTGTTCCATGAAGATATTACATCAGTCCCCACTACAATGTGGCTTCTTTGATGGCTCAGCAGTTAAGAATCTGCTTGCAATGCAGTAGACACAAGAGACATGAGTTCGATCCCTAGGTCAGGAAGATCCCCTGGATAAGGAAATGGTGACCTCCTCCTGTAGGCTTCACTGGGAAATCCCTTGGACAGAGGAGCTCATGGGGTCATAAGAGTCTGAATTATTGACTAACCTACCACCACCATGCAACTAAAATAATCCCAACTATCTTTTTGCATCTTTTTACTTCTTAACGCCCTTATAGTATGGTTTTAAAAAAAGATGTAAACTATATTCACCCTTGGAATATTCACCAGTAATTTCAGCCTGATATTAAACTCAATCTTAAAATCATTCTTTCAGATACGTGAAAAAGGAGAGATATATAATATTACTTAAATTGTCAATTAGCTTTCATTAAAATATAAAGCATATATTACACATTTTAAAATCAGTACTGCAAATTAATAAAATATTGGTTGTGATCAAAGTTAGCTTTAAAATTTTGATAGTTTACTATCTGTGTTAATGTACATATTACAGTTATCCTCTTTAAAATGTAGTTATTTCACCTGTAAAATAGGAATAGTGAGAATACAATAATACTATCCTTTGGTGACCTAGGAGAAGGTGGACTGTAATGAGAAAACGGTTTTTCCAGTAGTCATGTGTGTATGTGAAAGTTGGACTATAAAGAAAGCTGAGTGCCAAAGAAATGATTTTTTTGAACTGTGGTGTTGGACAAGACTCTTGAGAGTCTCTTGGACAGCAAGGAGATCCAACCAGTCCATCCTAAAGGAAATCAGTCCTAAATATTCAAAGGAAGGACTGATGTTGAAGCTGAAACTCCAATACTGTGGCCACATGATGTGAAGAACAGACTGATTGGAAAAGACCCTGATGCTGGGAAAGATTGAAGGCAGGAGGAGAAGAGGACGACAGAGGATGAGATGGTTGGATGGCATCACTGACTCAATGGACAGGAGTTTGAGTAAGGAGTTGATGACAGACAGGGAGGCCTGGTGTGCTGCAGTCTATGGGATCACAAAGAGTCAGACATGACTAAGCGATTGAACTGAACTGAACTGAGTGAGAAAATGAAAAAACCAGGTTGCTGTTTATAATCTAATACTCATATTGATATATTGCATTTTAATTTTCTTTAAATATTTTAATAATAACAACATATTTTGAACTTTAAATTTGCTGACTACATGTAGATTTTGCTTTTATTTTCATTTTAAAATCTCATATATTAAAATATTAAAATTTAAGAAATGAAAACCATATGATTAGATAGTATCAAAAGGAACAATTTTAAAAGACAAATTCAAATATAATGAGCACATAGATTCAATAAGTATAAGTACATACCTTTGAAATTTGAAAAGCTTGAAAGGGTCCCTTATTTTGATAGAAAAAAAGACCTTATTACTTTAGCTTTATTCTTTTAGCTTTAAGATATGTTTGATTTTGAGATTATACTGATCATCTTGAAAAATTAAAAAAAAATGTCTAAAACACTAAGACACCAGCCTTTTCTTAATACATAAACAATGACCAAGTTGAGTATATATTAATCAGTTAATTATACATCAGTTATGATTTAGAATGGCATCACATCATTTTGTAAATCCAATTTGCAAAGGAATTTGTATATTCTTCATAATAAGACTTTGAATTTTCTACACTAGGACAACCCAAGCTATTGTTTTACATGCGAAGAATAATTCTACAATTATAACCCCTAATTTTAAATGCCTGATTATAAGCTGAAGCTTCCCTGATGGCTCAGCAGATAAAGAATCCAGCTGTGATGCAGGAGACACCAAAGACTTGGGTTCGATCAAGCTCAACATTCAGAAATCGAAGATCATGGCATCCGGTCCCACCACTTCCTGGGAAATAGATGGGGAAGCAGTGGAAACAGTGTCAGACTTTATTTTTTGGGGCTCCCAAATCACTGCAGATGGTGACTGCAGCCATGAAATTAGAAGACGCTTACTCCTTGGAAGGAAAGTTATAACCAACCTAGATAGCATATTGAAAAGCAGAGAGATTACTTTGCCAACAAAGATTCGTCTAGTCAAGGCTATGGTTTTTCCTGTGGTCATGTATGGATGTGAGAGTTGGACTGTGAAGAAGGCTGAGCGCTGAAGAATTGATGCTTTTGAACTGTGGTGTTGGGGAAGACTCTTGAGAGTCCCTTGGACTGCAAGGAGATCCAACCAGTCCATTCTGAAGGAGATCAGCCCTGGGATTTCTCTGGAAGGACTGATGCTAAAGCTGAAACTCCAGTACTTTTGGCCA
>NW_011495086.1:1167229-1172335 GCF_000754665.1 Bison bison bison
TGGGAGGGGAGTTGGGGGCGAGGAAGAGAAGGGGACCACAGAGGATGAGATGGCTGGATGGCATCACTGACTTGATGGACGTGAGTCTCAGTGAACTCCGGGAGTTGGTGATGGACAGGGAAGCCTGGTGTGCTGCGATTCATGGGGTTGCAAAGAGTCAGACACGACTGAGCGACTGATCTGATCTGATCTGAGCAACTAATTACAGGCACATAAGTTGGAAAATCTTCAGTTTTCTTTATTTTATTTAGAAATTAAGAAGCACGAACTAAGTTATCCTAGCATAAGGAAGTAGGCAATTTAAAAACAATAGTTATGATGTATTTGAATGAAATGGAATAAAAAATAGAGCCATAATAATGTTTATCTGCTTTCTGAATTGCAAAATGTTTTCTTTCAAAGAGCAAACTTCTGTCATGACAAGAGATAGTCTCCTACACGAAGATATAGTAGTCCCACTGCACTTTTTAGTGCTGGAAAAGATTGAAGGCAGGAGGAGAAGGGGATGACAGAGGATAAGATGGTTTGGATGGACATGAGTTTGAGAGGCTCCGGGAGTTGGTGATGGACAGGGAAGCCTGGTATGCTGAACTCCATGGAGTCACAAAGAGTTGGACAGTACTGAGCGATGGAACTGAACTGCACCTTTTAGTGATCTGAGTACATCTGGGGCATAAAGTTCAGGGAGGAGCGATACTCATCAATACGGGTTTAATATACAGTTTCTTATTTGAAAAGATTGATAGGAATTTAAATTACCACTTTTGGTAAATGGAAAAATAGAGAATTAAGGCTAGAGAAGGGAAGAAAGGTTGGTACGTCAGATCTGATCATAGTTTCCTAACACTTGAACTCTTGTGATCTAGAAGATTACATGGTACCCTTCTGATGAGAAGTTTTCATTCTGTGTACCCACCGTGAACCAGCCAAGACTTCTCAGGGCTGTGTTGCAGGGCATGGCTTGTTCCATCTCATCTTTCTTCCAAAATCTCCCTTAGTCCAATTCCTTCTTCCTTTTATTATCCACTAGTATTTTTCACCCCAAATCTGTTGTACAGCTAATTAGATTTTAGCCTCTGCTTACCAGAGAAATGACAATGATACAAAAAAAGAAAGACAAAAGTCTCTCAGTAAAAAAATTATTGAGTGGAGAAATGAATGGATGAATTATTTGGGCTTTAGCTTCACAGTACTGACTTCATCTGAAATGCTCTTTACCTCAATGTTACTTTGGCCACATGATGCAAAGAGCTGACTCATTGGAAAAGACCCTGATGCTGGGAAAGATAGAGGCTAGGAGGAGAAGGGAGCAACAGAGGATGGGATGGTTGGATGACATCACTGACTCAATGGACAGGAGTTTGAGCAAACACCCGGAGACACTGAAGGACAGGGAAACCTGGCATGCAGGAGTCCAGGGTCACAAAAAATTGGACACAACTTAGTGATTGAACAACAATGTTACAAAATTGGTATTCTGTTGAGAACCATGTTTCAGTTTATTTACTCAAGCAGTTAGATTGTCTCTTCTGAGTCAAAGTAAGGTACCACATTCCATTAATTTTGAATAGATATTCCAGTACACAGAATTACATGAAGACTAGTTAAATTGGGTGCAAAACAATTCAGGAACAAATTACAGTACTAAAAGGATTCTTCCCATTACTATAAATATATAATCATTATTCTACTTTTCTTTCAAGTTGGTTGACTCTCCTGAGGTTAGTGAGAGAAATTTACATATTTGTCTTTTTTTATGTTAATCTCTGAAGGTAAACTCTACAAAGGCTATTAGCAAATGAAAAAATCTCCTGATTAATTGTTTCTGATGTTGAACAATTAGCAGAAACCAATCATTTGCATTTTAATAACATTGTAACCATCTGTTAAATGAATGCATTAATCTTGATTAGCTTGGTTCCAGACACTTGCAGTTGGGGTTTACTAATGTGTTCACTGATAAGGAGATTTTTTTCAAGTCATGTATAGCTTTAATTTCCACTGTGAAAAGTAACTGAAGAGAATAATGCAAGCTTAACTAACATGTTGATGGTACCTCACAAGAAAAACAGAAAATACTGTGAAGAACAAGAAATTTGGATATGAATAAGCCAATTCAAACCAGAAAAAGCAATGATTTCATTTTATATTTTATGTTGCATAGACCTGAATATAAATCACCAGGTAATGTTTGGCCACCTACTAATGACATGATAATTTTTTTTTTCAGCTAAAATTATAAAATACACACTTCTAGCCAAAATATTGCCCAAAAGAACTGTGAGAAGTAAAGTAAAATCATTCAATTAGTGGAGAATTACTGTACTACATTAAAATGAAGATTAAAGGAGACATTTAATAAGGTCACTTCCTGCAGGTTTCATTCCTTTCAAGCAGTCTCCTTCTGAGTTTAACAGTCTTCATTTTCTTCTGCAGTTCTAGCAAGATGAGCTACCATTGGCCTCTGTATAATATTTAATCACTAGAGATTCACATGCTTATAGCTATGTATAATTTTTTTAATTTAAAGTCTCTCCTGTTTCCAAATAATAACAACAAAATCATCCCATGAATAACATCACATGAAGTAGTGAACATGTAGAATAACCTCAAGAGATGGATACAAGTGAACGTTCTTAAAGCTCTTTAATTCTAGTGAAAATGTTACTTAAGATCCTGACAAATTAAGGAAGGAAAAAAAAATTGTGTTTAAAGGTTAAAATCAAAGGGGTAAAACACTCTCTGTTGGCAGATAACATTATTGTTTATGGAGAAAATTTGAGAATTCTAAAAAATAATAAGTAGAATTAACAACAGATATTTTTTAATCAACGTGAGCGGCAATGAAGTTAATATATGACTAGAAATAGGTCCATTTTTGTATTGTCAGAGTAATGCCTAGGGAAAAAAAAACTATGTAATATTATGCGAGAAGGAAAATATTTTCAGGGAATGGTGCTCAAACAATATGGCTATTCATGTTAAAATTCAGGTGGCTCTGGATCTTTTCCTCACATTATAAGCAAAAAGGAGCTCCAAAAATGCATCGATATGATTACAAAAGCTAAACCCATAAAGATTTTAGAAGCAAACATAAGAGAATATCTTCCACATTTGGGAGGGGGAAATAAGTTTTAAACAAAATCAATAACTTAAAATGTCCAGCAATGGAGGAATGGATAAAGAAGATGTGATACATATATGCAATGAATATTATCCATAAAACAGAACAAAATACTGCTATTTTCAGTGACATGGATAGACCTAGAGAAAGACAAAGATCATATGTTATTGCTTATACATGGAATTAAAAAAAAAAAGGATACAAACGAATCTATTTACAAAACAGGAATAGAATCACATTTGTAGAAAATAAAATTACCATTACTTGGGAGAAAAGGGGGAGAAGGGTTAAATTGGGAAATTGAGATTGACGTATACACACTGCTATGTATAAAATAGATAGCTAATAAGGGCCATTGTATAGCACAGGGGACTCTACTCAATACTCTGTAGTGACTTATATAGGAATGGAATATGGAAAGGAGTGGATTTAGGTATACGTTGACTGATTCACTTTGCTGTACAGCAGAAACTAACACAACATTGTAAATCAACTATACTCCAGTGAAAATTAATTAAAAGTCAATGATTTAACTTTATCAACATTATAAATACTTACCAAGCCACATTGCTAAAAAATTAATTAGCAAGTCACAGACTAGGAGAAAATTTTAAGCAAAGAATGTGAAAACTGCTGCACTTTTGGTATATAAAGAACTTTGCAATTCAATAATAAAAAGCAACAAACTCGATAAAAATGTGCAGGCATCTAGGAACTTCCTAGGTGGCATATTTGGTAAAGAATCTGCCTCCCAACTCAGGGGACTCAAGAGATGCAGTTTCAATTCCTGGATCAGGAAGATATTCTGGAGGAGGGAAACAGCAACCCACTCCAGTATTCTCGCCTGGAGAATCCCATGGACAGAGGAGCCTGGCAGGATGGAGTCCAAGGGATCACAAAGAGTTGGACATGACTGAGTAACAGAATATGTACGCAAGCATCTAAGCAGACAATTCATAAAAATCTTTATAAAAGCCAAAAGCACAGGAAAAATGCCCTCAATATCATCAGTTATCAAGGATGTGTAATTTAAGCTCACAATTTCATACTAAAACATTCCCCAGTACAGCATCTAAAATAAAAACAGGAAACATCAAATGTTGGCAAAAAAGTAGAACACCCAAGACACTTACACATTGTTGGCAGGAATATAAAATGGAAAAATGTCTGGAAGCTTCTCATAAAACTAAATATACACCTTCCCAGCAATTTTACTTCACAAAATTAGCAAATATAAATAAAAATAAGTTCACAAAATTATTTGCACAGGAATGATCATTGCAAGTTTTATTCATAATAACCAAAAGCTGGAAACACATTAAAAGTTCTTTCAATAGGAAGAATGACTGAATATATCATTGTCTTAAAATGTAATGTAACTCTGCAAGATGAACATAGAATGTACTATTGATCTTTAGAACAATTTGAATGATTCCGAATATTTTACTGACTGAGAGCAAACTGACACAAAAAGCATATACTGTTTGACTCCATTTATATTATACAATATGTAATATTGTTACAATGTTACATTTATAAGAATTCTAGGAGAGACAAAACTAATTCTAATGCAAAAATAATCAAAAGAGTAATTATCTTTTGGGAATGATGTGGGAATTGACTGGGTATACATGATATGAAGGTGTGATCACTCACCTAGAGCCAGACATCCTGGAATGTGAAGTCAAGTGGGCCTTAGAAAGCATCACTATGAACAAGTAGTGGAGGTGATGGAATTCCAGTTGAGCTATTCCAAATCCTAAAAGATGATGCTGTGAAAGTGCTGCACTCAACATGCCAGCAAATTTGGAAAACTCAACAGTGGCCACAGAACTGGAAAAGGTCAGTTTTCTTTCCAAACCCAAACAAAGGCAATGCCAAAGAATGTTCAAACTACCACACAATTGCACTCATCTCACACGCTAGTAAAATAATGCTCAAAATTCTCCAAGCCAGGCTTCAGCAAAATGTGAACCATGAAC
>NW_011495086.1:1172678-1173211 GCF_000754665.1 Bison bison bison
CCATGAACTTCCTGATGTTTAAGCTGGTTTTAGAAAAGGCAGAGGAACCAGAGATCAAATTGCCAACATTCACTGCATCATGGAAAAAGTAAGAGAGTTCCAGGAAAACATCTATTTCTGCTTTACTGACTATGCCAAAATCTTTGACTATGTGGATCACAATAAATTGTGGAAAATTCTGAAAGAGATGGGGATACCAGACCACCTGACCTGTCTCTTGAAAAACTATATGCAGGTCAGGAAACAACAGTTAGAACTGGACATGGAACAACAGACTGGTTCCAAAAAGGAAGGCTATATATTGTCACCCTGCTTATTTAACTTCTATGCAGAGTACATCATGAGAAACGCTGGGCTGGAAGAAGCACAAGCTGGAATCAAGACTGCTGGGAGAAGTATCAATAACCTCAGATATGCAGATGACACCACTGTCATGGCAGAAAGTGAAGAGGAGCTAAAGAGCCTCTTGATGAAAGTGAAAGAGGAGAGGGACAAGGTTGGCTTAAAGCTCAACATTCAGAAAACAAAGATCA
>NW_011495086.1:1173311-1177678 GCF_000754665.1 Bison bison bison
AGTAGCAGACTTTATTTTGGGGGGCTCCAAAATCACTGCAGATGGTGACTGCAGCCATGAAATTAAAAGACGCTTATTCCTTGGAAGCAAAGTTATGACTAACCTAGACAACATATTAAAAAAGAGAGACATTGCTTTGCCAACAAAGGTCTGTCTAGTCAAGGCTATTGTTTTTCTAGTGGTCATGTATGGATGTGAGAGTTGGACTATGAAGAAAGCTGAGCACCGAAGAATTGATGCTTTTGAACTGTGGTGTTGGAGAAGCCTCTTGAGATTCCCTTGAACTGCAAGGAGATCCAACCAGTCCATCCTAAAGGAGATCAGTCCTGGGTGTTCATTGGACTGATGAACAGTCCTTATTACAGCATCATAAGGACTGATGCTGAAGCTGAAACTCCAATACTTTGGCCACCTGATGCGAAGAGTTGACTCATTGGAAAAGACTCTGATGCTGGGAAGTGTTGAGGGCAGGAGGAGAAGGGGACAACAGAGGATGAGATGGCTGGATGGCATCACCGACTCAATGGACATGAGTTTGAGTGAACTCTGGGAGTTGGTGATGGACAGGGAAGCCTGGCATGCTATGATTCATGGGGTCACAAAGAGTCGGACACAACTGAGCGACTGAACTGAACTGAACATGACAGGGAATTCTGAGGGAGTAGGAATGTTTTATACATCATTGAAACTGATATATAAAACAATTGGATTTCCATAAGTGCATGCATTTTTCAAATCAGAAAGAATGTAGACTTTTGAAGTAACTATTTCATTTGTGTAAAGCTTTTATAAAAAGTAAGAACTACTGACCCAAATATTAAATTATTTTTAATGATTAGCATACTGAAATATTTAGAGAAGGATTTAATATTTTCAATTAATTGTGAAATAAATTTATACAAAACTGATGAAAGTATAAATTGGTAGATAGATCAATGGGTAGACATGAATAAAACACATAGAATGTTTCTTTGAGAAACTAAAAGGTGATAATACAGGAGTTCACTAGAAATTCTCTTTAAATTTGATTTGAAAATGTTTTTATATAGTACTAGAGAAGAGCATTGTAAACTGCTTATTCAGGCAGTCCTCACTTTGCACAGTTCTGATGTACACAGAATTCAGCCTCTCAGGTTTACTTAACTAACACCAATCCCTCAGCAATAAAACTTGAATTCAGTTGTTATAGTATACAAACTGAGTAACTGCATAAAATACAAACATCACTAATCAGGTCTTTAATCAGAAAATACCATATAAATAACAAATGTGCATGAAGATCAAGGATCAGTCATTGCATTTTTTAGCGACTGATCATCTTATGCATTTTAGTGCATCTTATTCAGTTTGTAAACAGACAGCAAGGTGTGCAGTTGTGTTGCCTTTTTGTCTCTCAGTGATAAACCCATGTGACATTTTAACAAATAAATAATTGAGAAAGGAAATTGTCCAACAAAGATGAAAGTGTAGCAAAGAAGTCTAGTGTGGTAACACGAGATAAAATTCTAATAGGATGAAAGAGAGTTATAGAAGAAACAGCTGACTGTGGGAATAGTAGCAGGACATGTTTGAGAGACTAGGTCTTACCCAGAGAACTTGTAAGACAATGTCGTTGAAATAATGTACAAGAAAAGTTATTGTAAGCAAAAGGATGAAGATGTCCCATGAGGAGTGAGTCACAAAAAAACAGTACATGAACGGAGTGCTAAGCAGTATTTCACAAACATTTAAAGCACAAAGGATAAAATATTTGAAGTAATTCAAATAGTGCAAGTATTAATATCATAAAATGATCAGGAACTCTTCAAACTATTTTTGACACATTAAAAAAAATTGAAACAGCTTAATTCTCAACGGTTCTAATGTTTTATATTTACAGTACAGATTCTAACTATACCTTTTTCTATTTTTCATCTCTCTGTACATTTATAAGCAGCAGAAAAATACATTTAAATGTTTTGACAAACATGCTAAAAATCACAGAACAATTGGGCTTTTCCCATCAGTTATTAAGATTGTCTTTTGCGGTAGTAATTTTTATAGTCTAGTACTTCTGTGCAGAGCAGGTACAGCAATATTAAAAAAAAAAAAAAAGATTTGAGTAGCACTAGCTATGAAGGAAAAGGAGAGTGAATACTTTCTTGTGTCCAGTGTCTACAAAACTTTTAAGAAGTCAAATTTAGATCAAATTTCTTTCTAGTGAAGTTCTATTATGTTTCAAAAGGATGTGAAAGGACATTTTTACAAAATAATGAATGCCATATGTAAAATCATCGAGGTGGGGAAGGAGTAAAGAATATCAGATGATGATACACTCATTTCTTTACTGTAAGAACCTTGAAACTCAGTTTAGATGTCACTAGACCATGAAGCCTTCCTGGACTCCTTTCCCTGCCCAGACAACGGGTGGTTCTATTCTGTCTGCACCTAATACACATCTCAGGAAGGTAAAATAAATCATTTAAGATAACACATATAGAGAGTGCTGGGCCTGGAATTGGCTCTGAGCAGGTATTTTGACAAGGTATTTAAAAAAAGTAAAAGAGAGAAAACAGACATTGTAATACTAAGACTTTATCATTCATCAATTATTTTATCATGATACTAAGGTGTTGCAAGAGGGCATCAGAGGACAGACACATTGAAACCATACTCACAGAAAACTAGTCAATCTAATAACACTAGGACCACAGCATTGTCTAACTCAATGAAACTAAGCCATGTCCGTGGGGCAACCCAAGATGGGCTGGTCATGGTGGAGAGGTCTGACAGAATGTGGTCCACTGGAGAAGGGAATGGCAAACCACTTCAGTATTCTTGCCTTGAGAACCCCATGAACAGTATGAAAAGGCAAAATGATAGGATACTGAAAGAGGAACTCCCCAGGTCAGTAGGTTCCCAATATGCTACTGGAGATCAGTGGAGAAATAACTCCAGAAAGAAGGAAGGGAATGAGCCAAAGCAAAAACTATACCCAGCTGTGGATGGGACTGGTGATAGAAGCAAGGTCCGATGCTGTAAAGAGCAATATTGCATAGGAACCTGGAATGTCAGGTCCATGAATCAAGGCAAATTGGAAGTGGTCAAACAAGAGATGGCAAGAGTAAATGTCGACATTCTAGGAATCAGTGAACTCAAATGGACTGGAATGGGCGAATTTAACTCAGATGACCATTATATCTATTACTGCAGACAGGAATCCTCAGAAGAAATGGAGTAGCCATTATGGTCAACAAAAGACTCCGAAATGCAGTACTTGGATGCAATCTCAAAAACGACAGAAGGATCTTTGTTCGTTTCCAAGGCAAACCATTCAATATCACAGTAATCCAAGTCTATGCCCCAACCAGTAACTCTGAAGAAGCTGAAGTTGAACAGTTCCATGAAGACCTACAAGACCGTTTAGAACTAACCTGACAAAAAAGATGTCCTTTTCATTATAGGGGACTGGAATGCAAAAGTAGGAAGTCAAGAAACACCTGGAGTAACAGGCAAATTTGGCCTTGGAATACGGAATGAAGCAGGGCAAAGACTAATAGAGTTTTGCCAAGAAAATGCACTGGTCATGGCAAACACCCTCTTCCAACAACACAAGAAAGGACTCCACACATGGACATCACCAGATAGTCAACACCGAAATCAGATTGATTATGTTCTTTGCAGCCAAAGATGGAGAAGCTCTATACAGTCAACAAAAGCAAGACCGGGAGCTGACTGTGGTTCAGATTATGAACTCCTTATTGCCAAATTCAGACTTAAATTGAAGAAAGTAGGGAAAACCACTAGACCATTCAGGTATGACCTAAATCAAATCCCTTATGGTTATACAGTGGAAGTGAGAAATAGATTTAAGGGCCTAGATGTGATAAATAGACTGCCTGATGTACTATGGACTGAGGTTCGTGACATTGTACAGGAGACAAGGATCAAGACCATCCCCAAGGAAAAGAAATGCAAAAAAGCAAAATGGCTCTCTGGGCAGGCCTTACAAATAGCTGGGAAAAGAAAAGAGGCAAAAAGCAAAGGAGAAAAGGAAAGATATAAGCATCTGTATGCAGAGTTCCAAAAATAGCAAGAAGAGATAAGAAAGCCTTCCTCAGCGATCAATGCAAAGAAATAGAGGAAAACAACAGAAGTAGACTTCTAGGAAAGATTAGAGATCTCTTAAGAAAATTAGAGATACCAAGGGAAAATTTCATGCAAAGATGGGCTGGATAAAGGACAGAAATGGTATGGACCTAACAGAAGCAGAAGCTATTAAGAAGAGGTGGCAAGAATACACAGAAGAACTGTACAGAAAAGATCTTCATGACCCAGATAATCACGATGGTGTGATCATTCATCTAGAGCCAGACATCCTAGAATGT
>NW_011495086.1:1177778-1178275 GCF_000754665.1 Bison bison bison
CTAGGAATCAGTGAACTCAAATGGACTGGAATGGGCGAATTTAACTCAGATGACCATTATATCTATTACTGCAGACAGGAATCCTCAGAAGAAATGGAGTAGCCATCATGGTCAAAAAAAGAGTCCGAAATGCAGTACTTGGATGCAATCTCAAAAATGACAGAAGGATCTTTGTTCGTTTCCAAGGCAAACCATTCAATATCACAGTAATCCAAGTCTATGCCCCAACCAGTAACTCTGAAGAAGCTGAAGTTGAACAGTTCCATGAAGACCTACAAGACCGTTTAGAACTAACACGCAAAAAAGATGTCCTTTTCATTATAGGGGACTGGAATGCAAAAGTAGGAAGTCAAGAAACACCTGGAGTAACAGGCAAATTTGGCCTTGGAATACGGAATGAAGCAGGGCAAAGACTAATAGAGTTTTGCCAAGAAAATGCACTGGTCATGGCAAACACCCTCTTCCAACAACACAAGAAAGGACTCCACATATGGACA
>NW_011495086.1:1178375-1178815 GCF_000754665.1 Bison bison bison
TTTTTTTTTTTTTAATGGAGGAGCCGAAGCCGGGGCTCAAACACCGATCCCCGCCCCGCGCGGCGACTGAGCGTTCCAGAAACCGCCTGGGCCGCACACCCCGGGGGCGGGGCCGCGCCTGAAAATGTTTTTATATAGTACTAGAGAAGAGCATTGTAAACTGCTTATTCAGGCAGTCCTCACTTTGCACAGTTCTGATGTACACAGAATTCAGCCTCTCAGGTTTACTTAACTAACACCAATCCCTCAGCAATAAAACTTGAATTCAGTTGTTACAGTATACAAACTGAGTAACTGCATAAAATACAAACATCACTAATCAGGTCTTTAATCAGAAAATACCATATAAATAACAAATGTGCATGAAGATCAAGGATCAGTCATTGCATTTTTTAGCGACTGATCATCTTATGCATTTTAGTGCATCTTATTCAGTTTGT
>NW_011495086.1:1178915-1179082 GCF_000754665.1 Bison bison bison
TAACTTATATGCAGAGTACATCATGAGAAAGGCTGGGCTGGATGAAGCACAAGCTGGAATCAAGATTGCCGGGAAAAATATCAAAACCTCAGATATGCAGATGACATCACCCTTATGGCAGAAAGTGAAGAGGAACTAAAGAGCCTCTTGATGAAAGTGAAAGTGGA
>NW_011495086.1:1179182-1205565 GCF_000754665.1 Bison bison bison
AGCATATTCAAAAGCAGAGACATTTCTTTGCCAACAAAGGTTCATCTAGTCAAGGCTATGGTTTTTCCAGTAATCATGTATGGATGTGAGATTTGGACTGTGAAGAAGGCTGAGCGCCGAAGAATTGATGCTTTTGAATTGTGGTGTTAGAGAAGCCTCTTGAGAGTCCCTTGAACTGCAAGGAGATCCAACCAGTCCATTCTGAAGGAGATCAGCCCTGGGATTTCTTTGGAAGGAATGATGCTAAAGCTGAAACTGCAGTACTTTGGCCACCTCATGCGGAGAGTTGACTCATTGGAAAAGACTCTGATGCTGGGAGGGGTTGGGGGCAGGAGGAGAAGGAGACGACAGAGGATGAGATGGCTGGATGGCATCACTGACTCGATGGACATGAGTCTGAGTGCAGTCCGGGAGTTGGTGATGGACAGGGAGGCCTGGCGTGCTGCGATTCTTGGGGTCGCATAGAGTCAGACACGACTGAGTGACTGAACTGAACTGAACTGAAGGATGATAAAATAGTTTTAATTTCAAACAATACTTTAAAGTACAAGGAAAAGAGATATTAGTAAAGAAATGGAATATTTTATATAAAGTCTAACTTACCATCGCGGTGTGAAATTATTAAAAATTTTCTCTACTTTTGGTATGTTTATTTTGAAAATTAATAAAATAAACTATACACTGACTATCACAACTTCATGAAATATTGCTTCTTTTTGAAATAAGATGTAATCATTCATTTTAAATTATCTTTTGAACTTTTAATAACATAACCACTTATGTATATTATCGTTGTCTGCATCTTCATCGTCTGGTTTAAATATTTTTGTAGTTAACACTTCTGTGGCATTATTTTAGCTAGAGGGCTTTAAAAGTAGTAGCTAACTGTGTTTGTATGCATTATAAGAGTAATGGGTATATATAACTTACTCTTAAATTACAATTTAATATTTTATCACATAGAAATATATGTGATATAAAATATACATCTTAACCATTTTTAGGTATGCAATTCAGTGGCCTTAATTACCTTTGTAATGTTATATAACATCACATCTATTTTTGTAACTTCTTCACTACCCTAAACAGAAGTTTTATACCTATTAAACTATGACTTCTCATTACTTCTGGCCCAGATCATGGTAATTTGGTTCACTCTCTTGTCTCTACAAATTTTTCTGTTCTCGATAATTTTTAAAAGTGAAACCATGCAATATTTGCCCATTGTTGACTGCCTTTTTCACTTAGCATAATATTTTAAGATTCATCCAAATTGTAGCATATGTCAGAACTTCATTTCTTCTTATGCCTCAATAATGAGAGTTTGTGAGGAATTTAATCAAATCGTATTAACTGAAAATAGGTATTTTTCATTATTTATAATAAAATAATACATTTTGCTTGTTATAACCTTCCAACCTTTATTTTTGCTCTGAAGGTAGTGAAAATTGCTATTTTTATTGATATTCTCTCTTCTTTTTTTTTTTTTTGGTATTTAATTAAGGATTCTTCTGAATACCTAGACAGCATATTAAAAAGCAGAAACATTACTTTGCCAGTAAAGGTCCATCTAGTCAAAGCTATTGTTTTTCCATTAGTCATGTATGGATGTGAGAGTTGGACCAGAAAGAAAGCTGAGCCCTATGCAGCCCTGGCTGCACGCCAGGATTCCCTGTCTATTACCAAATCCCAGAGCTTGCTCAAACTCATGTCCATAGCGGTGATGATGCCATCCAATGATCTCATCCTCTGTTGTCCCCTTCTCCTTCTGCCTTCAATCTTGCCCAGCCTCAGGGTCTTGTCTAAGGAGTTGGCTCTTCGCATCAGGTGGCCAAAGTATTGGAGCTTCAGCTTCAGCATCAGTCCTTCCAATGAATATTGAGGATTGATTTCCTTTAAGATTGACTGATCTGATTTCCTTGTAGTCCAGCGGACTCTCAAGAGTCTTTCTGAAACATCACAGTTCAAAGTACCAATTTTTTTTTGGCTCTCAGCCTTCTTTACGGTCTGAATCTCACAACTGTACATGACTACTGGAAAAAGCATTGACTAGATGGACTTTTGTTGGCAAAGTAATGTCTCTGCTTTTTAAAATGCTGTCTAAGTTGGTCATAGCTTGTCTTCCAAGGAGTAAGCATATTTTAATTACATGGCTTCAGTCACCATCTGCAGTGATTTTGGAGCCCAAGTAAATAAAGTCTGTCACTGTTTTTATTGTTTCCTCATCTATTTGCCATGAAGTGATGGGACTGGGTGCCAAGATCTTAGTTTTTTGAATGTTGAGTTTTAAGCCAAATTTTTCCCTCTCCTCTTTCACCTTCATCAAGAGGCTCTTTAGTTCTTCTTCACTTTCTTCATCTGGAGAATCTGTATGTAGTTCAAGAAGTAACAGTTAGAACCAGACATGGAATATCAGACTGGTTCTGACTTGGGAAAGAAGTACCTCAATTTTGTATATTGTCACCCTGCTTACTTGCCTTATACGCAGAGTACATCAAGCAAAATGCCAGGTTGGATGAAGCACAAGCTGGAATCAAGATTGCCTGGAGAAATATCAATAATCTCAGATATGCAGATGACACCACCTCTATGGCAGTCGAGTCACACCATCTCCTTTTTTGAAGACATCAGTTCTTCTCCTCTAATCCCTGGCATGATTTTGTATCATTCCTACTCATACTTCACAATGGAAATACTGATTTGGTACTAAGAATACATTCAATAAATTTTTAGTGAATGGATCAATGAAGATGTTTATGGCAAAATCCAGGGGAATTCTTACATTATACAGTGAACTGTGTACATCTGTTACATTCATTGTGCAATGACATTGTAAAATTCCTATCCATAAACAGAAATAAACTTAATCTTTGGAAGCTTTTAATGAAAAATGAAGCCATCCTAAGTTATGAAAGTATTCATTATGCTTGGTTCCCAAAAGGGGTTCCCTGGAGGTTCAGATGGTAAAGAATCTGTGTGCAATGCAAGAGACCGAGGTTTCAATCCCTGGGTCGGGAAGATCCCCTGGAGAAGGGAATGGCTACCCACTCCAATATTCTTACCTGGGGGATTCCATGGACAGAGGAGCCTAGTAGGCTAGTCAGACATGACTGAGCGACTAACACTCAGAGTAGTTCAGGAATCCCCTACTTCTCCACTCTTGTGGCAAATATGAACTCTGATGTCTAGTGCCTGGGTTTTTCTCCTTACCAAATCAATTTCTGAAAGTCTGACCTTTTAAAGATCATGTATTTCTGTCATTGTTTGTTTCTTTTTAGTGAAATATTAAGAATAATTGGAGAGGGGAAATTGGAGTGTGGTTCAGGATGGGGAGACACATGTACACCCATGGCTGATTCATGTCTATGTGTGGCAAAAACCACCACCACAATATTGTAAAGTAGTTAGCCTCAAATTAAAATAAATAATTTTTAAAAAGAATAATGTCTCTGCTTTATTGAGATTTAAATGCAATGCCAATATTTCATTTATTTATTTGAAATATAGACATTCCTCATATATTTTAGGTTTTAGATATTTAGTGTCTTGAGACACTGCCTATACCTTCTCTGCCTGTCATCTTTCTGTTCCTTTCCACAATATTTTATATTTTCTTGCTAACATTTACCCTTCATACCTCATATAGAAATGTTCTTGAATCATTTTAGAGTGCTACTCTTCTGGGAAACAGAGAAGGCAATGGCACCCCACTCCACTACTCTTGCCTGGAAAATCCCAGGGATGGAGGAGCCTGGTAGGCTGCAGTCCATGGGGTCGCTAAGAGTCGGACGCGACTGAAAGACTTCACTTTCACTTTTCACTTTCATGCATTGGAGGAGGAAATGGCAACCCACTCCAGTGTTCTTCCCTGGAGAATCCCAGGGACGGGGGAGCCTGGTGGGCTGCCGTCTATGGGGTCACACAGAGTCGGACACGACTGAAGCGACTTAGCAGCAGCAACAGCTTCTGGAAAAGGGATGTGTTTATATCCATGTATCCAAAAATATCTCTTCATATATCCAGAAAATATCCTTGCTGTTTGAACATACAAAGAACCTATATGTTTGATAATTTATTTATAGTTCTTTACATATAAAGAGAAGTTTAGTTTAAAAAAATATATATATAACCTTAAATTTAATTGTATTTATTATCATAAAAATATTATTTGCCTGTTTTCTCACATTTGGTGACTTAATCAGATTGGTGACATTTACTACATTGCTAATAAAACATCTGATATCAATGTGACTTATTTCTTATTAGAGTATCAGCTCTCTGGAATGTTTTAATAGTTTTCTTCTGGTCTTTAGAATTTTTTAAGTATTTCTTAAGAGTAGTTGTGTATTTTTTTATATATCCTATTTAGCACTTTTTAAAAAAATCCTTTAAATTTGAGGACTTTTAATCTTTTGTTAGTTCTGGAATTATCCTATGTCATTTATTTCACCAAGTCTCTCTCTCTCTCTTTCATTTGTTTATTTCCTTGGTGTTGGCATTTTTATCTCTCTATATTACTTAACATTTAAACAAAATATTTTCTGTGAATTTCCTGCTTCCATTTGCCCATGAAAGTGTTTGCTGACTTATCTCTTGTCTGTCTTCAACTGTTTCCATTTTTGCTACTTGTTCTCCTTTTCTTTAAAAAAATTCAAAACTATTATATCATAACAATGTATAGTACATATGAACGTAGATATGTATGTGATATATTAATTTGTTGCTTCTAACATGCACAAAAGTATAATTTCTTATCTCTATTTTAATTTATCAATATTTTCAGTTGAATTTCCAGGGCTGCTTACTATGTCCAATTTTACTTCTTTATCTTTTGTTTAGTGATTTCTAATTTATGTAACAAAGGTAGCTCAAATAAATTATTATCTTTAATAACTTATCTTTATAATGACAAGTGTACTTTAAAGTATTTGAGGAACATATATTTTATTTTGTCTTAATATCTGTTTCCCCTCAGTGTATCCTTGAACTTTTCTGGCAATGTGTTTTAGTTTTCTTTTGGTTAGGAGTCTAAATGCTTCTATTAGTTCTCCACCCTAGATGGCTCATTAAATGCATCTGTAAATATATGTAAGAAGTCAGTGCTTGATCAAGTAAATTTAGTTTTCTAGGAGTAATCTCTGGGCATTGAAATCAGTTCATCAGCAGCACTGGATTCTCATAGGAGCACGAACCCTACTGTGAACTGTGCATGAGAGACCTAGGTTGTGTGCTCCTTATGAGAATTATCCAGAAACCATTCCCCATCCCTGCTCAGTCTGTAAAAAAATTGTCCCCCACAAAACTGATCCCTGTTGCCAAAAAGGTTGGGGACCACTGTCATAGACCATTCACTCTTTATTGCTAATTAGAGATTCCATTGTATGAATATTACACAATTTATCAGCTCTTCTGTTGATTAACATTTGGATTGTTTCTCTGTCTTGTTGATTACAGGTGAAGCTACTTCAACTATCCATGTAAAAGTGTCCATAAGGATACATATACCAAATCTCCCAAGGCAATAAGCTAAGACAGTTGTAGGACCAACCTTGTTTGCTCTCCTTTTCTCAAGGAAATTTTTGACGTCATTTTTGACGGTTAGATCTTAAAAACCATTTTTTCTTATTTTTTATGGTGGTTGTTTTATCAAATGGAAGGATAAATCTGTTCTAGTTTTTTCTTTTTTTTCTGAAACAAAGTTTCCCAAAGTTTCTTTTTTCTGTTTTTCAAATGACATGTATTTCAATGGTACAGATCACATGGCCTTGTTCCAGGACACTAGTGACCTTCATAGGGATCCTCCTATTGGCTTTTGCCATAACTCATTCTGCCACACACACCGCATTACAACAGAGCCTCCCGTCTAGTACAGATCAATAGGCAGTGTCCTTGCACTTCAGCCTGCATCTGCTGCAGGGTGTTTTCCTCTTGGCTCACTCAAAGCTGACAGCCTTCCTTGTCACTTGGTAATTTGATTGGAACACTATTCCAAGCTCTGGGGCAAATTGTTACCACCTCCTGAAGAGACCTACCAAGAATTTCCATTCTTTCTTAGTGGAGGGAAACTTGAAATATGATCAATGATTTGACTTTTATTTGGAGGGAATTTTTCAGTGTTCCCAAATGATTAACTCCCTAAAACTTTATTGATCTCCTTCTAAATCTTCTTAGGGTTTGTCTTTGGATCTGGAGCATAAATATCTCATTAAGACCTTGAGTATATGTACTTATCCATCATTTGGCTCAAATGACACAATATAATCAAAATAATAAATATTTTGTTACTCTGTGAACTGAACATATGCCCCAGTTCCTTTTGAACTAAATTTCTTCAAAGGCAAGAGAGTTAACATAGTTCTGAGGCAAGAATATAACTGTATATTGCTATCTATCTCATATGATTTTGAACTGCTTTTGGTTATTATTTCTCATAGGGAAGGAAAAAGTGAATGACTGTACACTCTGTATCCTGGTCCAGTTTGACCGGCAGAAGAACTTCCAATAGGACTTCAGTTTGGTTGAGTTTGTGTAGTACCCTGTTGTCTTTCAGATCCATTTGGTTTGTATGGAATAAAAGAGTGAATTAAATGGGGATGCAATGAGATACATCAAAACTGAATCATGTGAGTCTTTAAGGTTAGTGATACACAGAGCTATTTCCCTTTGATATGATATGGTTATCATCTCCTTTCTTGGACAATAATTTGGGTGATTTCAAAGACTTCTACTTGGCTGTCCCCACTAATTAGCTCTGTATTCATACATAGATCAAGAAAATTACTTGTGGTTCTACAACAATAAAAGGTATCCATTCCAATTATGTACTAGGAGTTTAGGAAAATGAAGGTTGAGTGGTTCTGTTGACATACTGATTCACCATATGCCAGACCAGACATCATTCTTTCTCTGATGGGCAGAATAAAGGCACCCTAAAGTTGTTCATGTCCTAATCACTCAAACCTATAAACATCTTGTTATATAGTAATAGGGAATTAAGAGGACAAATGAAATTAATGTTGCTCATCAACTGTCCTGGAGATAGGCTAATTATCCTGGATTATCTGGGGGGATAGAATCCTTAAAAGTAGAATAAAGAAGCAGAGAGTCAGTCAGAGATTGAAGTCAAGGTCACAGAAATATGTGTGAATTAAGCCATGTGTCGCTGACTTTGAAGATGGAAGTAGATATTCACCAGTAAAGGGATATGGGTGGCCTCTAGAAGATGGAGGGTTCCCCTGGTTGTTCAGTCAGTAAAAAGTCTGCCTGCAATGTGGGACACCCGGATTCAATCCCTGGGTCAAGAAGATCTCCTGGAGAAGGAAATGGCAACCCACTCCAGTATTCTCACCTGGAGAATTCCATGGACAGAGGAACCTGGTGGTCTACAGCCCATAGTGTCACAAAGAATCGGACACGACTGAGTGGCTAACACTTTCACTTTCACTAGAAGATGGAAAAGCAACAAAATGGATTCACCCCCTAAAGCTTCAGAAAGTAATACAGCCTTGGAAATAACTTTGATGAGAACAGTAAGAAGCATTTCAGGCTTCTGACCTCTAGAACTGTAAAATAATAAATTTATTTTGCTTTTAGCCACCAAGATTGTAATAATGTGTAACAGCAGCCATAGAAAATTAATGCACTCCTTTATTAGGAGGCCAGGATGCTATTTCTATTCCTATGTAGTCATGTTAACTTTAACCCTCTATCCACAGTCCTCAAAATGTCTGAATATTTATCTGTTTCCAGTTTACGGATGCTTTTGTAAAGTTTGTATCTCGATTTGTAAAAGAATAAGTTGGATCATTATAATATTCACTTTCTGTGCTGCTATGGCATTGTATGATCCTTTCTTCTGAGGAGTTGGACCTCTCTTTAGTCACCAAGTTCTCAGTTTGAAAACTGTGCTAAATTAAAAAAAAAAAGGGACAAGTTATTGTGTTTTTAATTGAGTCAGGTGCATGCCACTTCCTGAACTATACATGCTTGATGTCTTCCTATAGATGAAGCACTAGCTTTGTTGAATATGCATCATTCTGGCCCTAGGCTTGAAATATTTTTTTAATCATCTTCAATACTCATTGCAGGTCAGCTACCCCTGGATGCCAATCAGATGCTGCTACTCATTAAAATGACTTGACTAATCTTACTTCTGATTAATAATCACCACCTTCTGACCTCTATGATTTTAGAGATCTATTTTCTCATTGTTACCGGGGACTCCGAGTCTGCAACCACATCTCCTCCCTTCAGCCCTCACTTATCGAGAAGACCCTCTAATGAGTTTGTCAATGATGGTGGTGCCCCTCTCAGTTGTGTTCACTAATCATTATGGTAAATGTGCTGGCCTCTAGGTCCTCCTACAGAATACAAACAGAGAATGGATTTCTGATCTCATGTAGCATTCCACTTTCTTTGGTCACTTCTTCCACTTCTCCCATAGTAATTTTGGCATATCACCTCAGTGTGGGTCATCACTTTTTTCAAGTTTTCAAAGTATATTTTCACTGGCTCCTGAGATTTTTCCAATACAAGTTCTGTATCATGGGGGAGGACTTTCAAACTGTTAAACTCTGCTTTATTCAACTTTATATTCTGTCATCTTCCCTTGTGCTGACCATCCCGGAATCCAGTTCCATGTATACTGTTAGAAATGGTCAATACGTGTTGACTAGATTCTGTGACCCCTTCATGGCATAGTTACTTCCCTCCTTGACTGATCCAGCATTTCCACGACAAGTATATTTTTGATATCACCTTAGTTAATGGCTTAATGGCTGGGAATAGAGGTGAAGGCAAGGGTGACATATCCTGTCTTGTAAGGCAGATGTTTCTGCATTATTTTCCAGCAAGAAAGGTATATTCACTTTTCCAAGAAACAGTGGACTACATTTTAAAGCTAAGAAGGTACAAGAAATTCTGAGCTTCAGTAATTACAAGGGCACAAACATGTTGTTCCCAACCTAAGTTTCAGAATCATGTGTCACCTTAGGAACTTGACATTGTCATATCTGACCTGCTTTATGTGCTCTTTCAACCTTCTTCTAAACCCTCTTAACCCTGTATTTTCCCCTGGGCTTGATCCTTACCTTTTTTCTGTCCTAGGAATATAGGAATATTCCTTTATTAGCTGCCAAAGGAAGCCTCATGGATGTCTCTTTTTGATTCCAGATTTTGATTAAACACTTCAAGCCTTCCACTGTTTTCCTTCAATGCCTTGATATCTCCCTGCTAAGCCATCTGCTTCTTTAATTTTTGCAGTGAACACTTCTCAAAATTGCAGAAGCATCTGAGACATCACACTCATCATGTACTCTTCACTTCTACCCACACAATTTACCAATAGTGAAAACCTTCCAGTTGCCCTGTAACAGTTTTGTGGTAGTACTGTAGAATGTGTGGGGCTATACTGTTGTCTAGCTTCAGCTGGTGATGAGGTTTTCATCAGTGCCAGTCTGCTTTCAGACTCTCCAGTTCCAAGGCCACATTTCAAGGTCTCCTTCCAAGGACCACGCCTGGTCTCTTAAGTTTGGTTCCCTGGGAAACAGATTCTGAGATTCTGAGTTGCTTGAAGATCCAGTTAGTTGAATGCACTCTGAACAATTACCTGCAGGAAAGAGAAACAGGGGGACATACGATTGGGAAGAGGGATAATTTTTCACCGTGATGCAATTTTTACAACAGGATCTTCAGCTTGCTGATAACATGGAGAGCTCTGAGTTTTGTCTCTTGGAGACCTCCCAGTTGAGCCACTATGGCTTGTCCTTCATATTCCCAGTCATAGGTGTATGCCACCCTCAGGAGGTTTTGTAACATTGGGTGAGGGAGCTTCCATAGATTAGGAAAGAGCAACAACGCTTGTGTCTATGGTGTCAGGAGCCAATAATTCAGACAGATGGGCCATGAATGTTTCTATTTTGGAAGATCTGAAGTGTGCCCAGCACAGCATTCTGGTACAAATCATGCTTTTCCCTGATTCTAGTAACAGATGCAAACCATATTTTTATTGTCAATTTACTATATTAGTTTCTGAGAGTAATGATTGATGGTGGTGGTGGTTTAGTCATTAAGCCCTGTCCAGCTCTTTCAACCTTATGAGTTGTAGCCTAGCAGGCTCCTCTGTTCATGGGATTTCCCAGGCAAGAATACTGGAGTGGGTTGCCATTTCTTTCTCCAGGGGATCTTCCTGACCCTAGGATCGAACCTGGGTTTCCTGCACTGCAGGTGAATTCTTTACTAACTGAGCCACCAGGGAAGCCCAGTGGTCAATATGTCTGTGCAATTCAATAACATTTTCTATGTCTGCTCAGTCAGTTTGAGATCTATTAAAAATCCTCTGCAGTTTGTCCTCATTCTACATTTTTATCCATATCATTCATTATTACTCTTAGAGTAAGCATTATTCTCCAACCAAACTAGGCTGTGTCCAATTTTCCCCTCACTGTCTCCAAGCATCTGTTTATACTGCAGTTAGCTCTCTGGAGTAATCTCATTTCCTATGTTTATATATGTTTAAGACATCTAACTATAGTTTACAGCTGAGGCACTGACAATGTATCTTACTTCTGAACAATAAAAACTTGAATTATGAAGCCATTGAGATGATCAATTACAAAGAGAGAGATAAACTCAAACAGGTACAATATTTTTGAAATAAAAACAATAGATCATAATTCATTGGGAGATGCTGAGTGTTTCAGTGACTAATTCCATCTAATAGGAAAGAAGATGATAGATTAAACCAAGTGGAATATATTTGGTCAGTTTATTTTCCAGGCTGTATAAATGATAGTGGTAGTATGGGTTTAGGATTTGGGATATTTAATTATACTTAAGGGTCTTCTCAGGTGGCTCAGTGGCAAAAAAACAAAAACAAAAACAAAAAAACAAAAACAAAAAAACTCGCCTGTCAATGCAGGAGACATAAGTTCAATCCTTGGGTGGGAAAGATGCCCTGGAGAAGGAAATGGAAACCCACTCCAGTATTCTTGCCTGGAGAATTCCATGGACATTAGAACCTGGCAGGCTATCATCCATGGGGTCACAAAGAGTCAGCCACCACTTAACAAATAAGCACAGACACAGTTACATTTTAAGAGATAGTAACCACATATAGTGCAATGAGGATAAATAGAAACCCTGCTAGATATTTTAACAGAGTGAATTTTATACCAGGATTTGTAAACCCAGAACTGGAGACATGGAAGCATACACAGAGACTACTTAGGTAACCCAGAAATGTTAACTGTACAGAACAGCGAACTGCTGATCCTATTTGCGATGCCAATTGTCTTGCTGTTTACACTGTGCGCACTGTTCACTGAACCCAGGGTAGGCAAGGTCTGAGCTAAGTCTGCGAGGAGACTGGAGGAGCCTTTGGAACTGCTGGCACGTTTTTTCTCTCCTGGCTGACACAGCAGCCCTAGCAGTAGACACACTATATTCTCTCCTCTCATGGCTGACCCAAGGGACACAGCCCTGATGCAGCATTAATGCCTTGGTTTCTTTAGATGGAGCTCAGGTATGGGTACTGCACAAAGCAGCTGGTGACCAAGTAGGTACCTCGTGGTGTGCATGCGCAGTGCTATAAACAAGCTCAGCTGTTACATAGTCATTATTTACAAAACATGGGGCCAGAGAGCCTGAACATGGCATCTTGGATAATTTGCTTTCTCCCCAGAAGCCTCTGGGGGCATCCCTGATAGCTCAGATGGTAAAGAATCCACCTGCAATGCAGGAGACCCTGGTTTGATTCCTGGGTTGGGAAGATCTGCTGGAGAAGGGATGGGCTATCTACTCCAGTATTCTTGGGCTTCCCTTGTGATTCAGCTGGTAAAGAATCTGCCCGCAGTGCGGGAGATCTGGGTTTGACCCCTCGGTTGGGAAGATCCCCTGGAGAAGGGAAAGGCTACTCACTGCAATATTCTGGCCTGGAGAATTCCATGGACTGTGTAGTCCATGGGATCGCAAAGAGTCGGACAGGACTGAGTGACTTTCACTTTCACTTTCCACAAGCCTCTATCCCTAGGACTAAAGAATCGAAAGGATGTTTTGATATTATCAAAATCTAGAGGCTCAGTAGAGGTTTCTCCTGAAAGTTAGACCCAAAAGTTAGATCCAGATGTCCCATAAAGCAAACAAAATTCACCTGCTTCTCAAACAGTGGAGCTGGTTTGCAGAGTACTGTTAGGTGAAGCGCCTTGGCTGTGTTGCCTCTGACCATAACATCAGGAACACAAGTCAGATGTCATTCCTCTCCCCCTGCCTCCCAGTGTCTCTCTGTGCCACCTATTAGTAAACACCGGCCAGAAGTCAGCTGGGAAAGAGAATGATAATCTGCAGAGTCACAGCCTCAGTGTCACAAATCAGAATATAGAGAGTAATACTTGGATCAAAGCGACAAGGAAAGTGAAGTAGCTCAGCCTCGTCTGACTCTTTGCGATTCCATGAACTGTAGCCTACCAGGCTCCTCCATTCATGGAATTTTCCAAGCAAGAGTACCAGAATGGGTTGCCATTTCCTTCTCCAGAGGATCTTCCTGACCCAGGGATTGAACCCAAGTCTCCCGCATTGCAGGCAGATGCTTTACCGTCGAAGGCAGTTCCTAATTGGTCCAGGGTTGCAGATCAGGTCTGGTAAAGGACACACACGTGCTATCTCACAGTCAAGACAGAGTTCAAATGGACACGGTTATTAGTTTTGGCGTCTTCTGAATTGTAAACCTCAGAAATAAACTGTTTGAACTTCTGTTCCCTCATAAGGCTATTCTCTTAAATTCCACTTCATGTCTGGCTTTTCTAATTTCAGTATCGATCATTTTATGAACTAGCTTTGCAATAAAATAAAGTATAGCTTCCTGATTCCCAAGAGATTAATTTATTTTAGTGTCTCTACTCCCTTTTCAAGGTATGTATAGCCACCATGAGCGCATTGCATTCTTGACCTCACTCTACTCTTTACCTACTAGGAATCTGTACAATAGGTTTTTTTACTACTTGAGCATGCATTGTTCAACAGCCATAAAGGTTAATGTCCATTATATATTCCACTTTAATTTATTCAAAATACAAGATCTGTATGAATTTTCACAACTCTTATTTTATGAAAAAAAAATATTTGCCCATGGAGAAACATTTTAAATAGAGTACATGTTTATGCCAAAAATAATTCCACCCACACGTATTTAAACCTTTCATCACAGAATGTATCAAACCTTTAAAGCTGCATATTCTACAGAAGTAGTGTTTTATTAATAACAAGTTCACAAGGATGAACAACAAATACATTTCCAAAAATGTACCACATGTTGGTACAGATTATAATGTTTGAAAAGGTAAAATTGCCTTCAGAAATATTTGAGTTAAACGATTGTAAAGAACTGTTTTTCTTACTAAAATCCTAAGAATTTTCTTTTCTTTTTGACTTACTGACCACATTTCACAGCTCTTTAGTATGAGTCCTAAAGGCTTAATGGATTTGTTTAATTTTAATTGTATATGCATGAAATTGCAGCAAATACAAATACCCTTTATATATGCACTTCATTTGGAAATAGCATCTTCCCGATTAGCAAGACAAAAGGAAACTTAGAACAGACATGACAATTAACATTTTTCTTGTAGTGTTTTGTCTATATAGAAATTTATAAAATTTTAATTTTATAATGTATGTTTTTTTATAATCTGAATTTTTCATATACCATAGCCAAGACTGCAACATGACATGTTTGCTCAATTCTAGAAGATTTTTCCTTAATCATTGTATATCCTGATGTATGTGTATGTGCTCTGTCACTCAGTCATGTCTGACTCTTTGCAACCCCATGGACTGTAGCCCACCAGCCTCCTCTGTTCAAGGGATTTCCCAGGCAAGAATACCTGAGTGGGTTGCCATTCCCTTCCCCAGGGGATCTTCCAGACCCAGGGATTGAACCCAAGCCTCCTGCATTGCAGGCAGATTCTTTACCATCTGAGCCACCAGGGAAGCTGAGGCTGTGGGTCCTTGTGACTGTTAAGTCCCTGTTCTCTCTGTTCAGTGGCAGGTGCTGCACATTCAGCTCTTCCCATAATCTGAGAGCAAGAATCCTTCCCTTACCAATGTGGTGAATAGGAGATGATTAGAATGCACAGATTTTGGGAGACTTTTATCACATATAAGCACACATACTCTCTAGAGGGCAAGTGTAGCCCCGTCAGTAAGGATTCAGTGGAAATCAGCCAATTGCCTTACTCCCGAAGAAAGTAGGAGAAGCTAAGTTTTTGTTCCTACAGAAGAAAGAGTCCTAACCTTTACATCCAAATCCATGAAGATGCAAAAGTGTTTTCTCTTACTACTTTTACTGGCAATTTGCTGCCTGGAACTTGGCAGGCGTATTGGGCCAGAGACCATTGCAAGCCAGTTTGCCTGGAGGAATTATTATTGCTTAAAATCCACCAACAATCAGATCTGAGCATCTATGAATAGCTCAGGCCAATGAGAGCACATTAATGTGTAGTTCATGTCCAGCATAGAGAAGCAGATGTGCAGAAATGGACAGCCCTTAGAGAAATACAAATGACAAAAAAGATAGATAACTTCAGTACAAACAACAAGAGCGACAACCACGATAATGAGAGTACTTCATGAAAGTCCACTTCAGCACAAGAAAGGATCAAAAATCTTCATATTTTCATATAACAAATATTATAAGGTTCAGATTTTTTTAAATAACATATTTATGCATGAATAACTGAATCATATTGCTATACATCTGAAAGTGATATAACATTGTGAATCAACTATATTTTAATAAATAATAATGTTGAAGCATTTTAGTGGATGAATAGAAAAAATGGATAGTGTGTGTTCGTTGCTCAGTCATGTCCTGCTCTTTGCAACCCCATGGAATGTACCTCTGTCCATGGAATTCTCCAGGCAAGAATACTGGAGTGGGTTGCCATTCCCTTCTTCAGAGGTTCTGTCTGATCTAGGAATCAGACTGGTGTCTTCTGCATTACAAGCAGATTATTTACTGCCTGAAAAACAGGGGAACCTTCCTAAAGGAAGGATCCAATCCAGTGTGCTATGCACAGTCATGCCCAACTTTTTGAGACCCATATGGACTGTAGCCTGCCAGGCTCCTCTGTTCATGGGATTATCCAGGCAAGAATGCTGGAGTGGATTGTCATTCTCTTCTCCAAGGGGTCTTCCCAACTCAGGGATAGAACCGAGTTCTTCTGAATTGAAGGCAGATTCTTTACCATATGAGCAACTCAATGATAAAATCATAGTGGCTAATCTCAACAATCAAATGAAAGATATATCTCAAAATTCAAAGCAAAATATCCAGAATTGGAAATCAAAAGAAGAAACAAGAAACAAAATGAAGAAACAAGAATGTGAGGGTCTTACTAACTAGGGGCATTGCTCACACAATTACAAGAGAGCCATTTACACAGCAAAATCCCCAGACTTCTGTTTTGTGGTGTTTCCAGATCCAGGAAAATTCTCCTGTAAGCAGTGAGTTCAGAAAATCAGAACAGCAGAGGAACCAAGGAAGGGAGATGGTAGTAGAAATTTTCTCTGTTACGAAAGAATCAGCAGATGAAAAAGGCTCACAGAAGTTTCTGGAAGCTTAGTAAGAAAGGACAGGTCTAGGCATGCCCTGCTCTAGCTAGAGAATGCCAAGGACAAGGAAAGTGTCACAGGCTCAGGCAGAACAATAGACATGAAAACAGTATCTACTTCACAGAGAGTGGAGAGCTGACCCTTACTGAGCTGGGCTGATCGGACAGATTAGTGGCCAGGGACCATTTTGAATAATAGCCTTTTTATATTATAGAAAGCAGAGAGCTGACCCAAATCAATGCCCTTGCTACCTGGTCAGGGACACTATGACAGCTGGCCAGCAGAGGCATTGACCTCTAATTCCTCATTCAGGGCTGTGCTGCAACTGAGAGAAAACTTTGGCTAGGACTGCGTTTTCACTAAGCCACAGCCGAGACCATAGGACATTACTTAAAAAAAAAATAATTTTCATGTATCAATCTTTTATTTCTCTAAGGAAAAAATGTAATTGTGTCAGAATAGAATGGACTGATTTTTTTTTTCTTAATTTAGTGAAATGAAATTTGTAAATGTTTTGGCATCAAAAGTAATAAACCTCTTAGTTCATCTTGTGTTGACAAGTGTGTGTCAGATCTCAGACTATTTTGATGGGTTGGAGGCTTTTGAGGAGGTGGTCAGTGCAAAACAGGTGTTCTAAAGAAATGAAAGGGGAGACTAGAAATTATATAATTTGGTGTCGATTCCCCCTTTTGAGTGAGTATGTTAAGTAGTTTGAATAGGAAACAGGAGTCCAAAATGGTGGTGGCTAAAAGACAAGGAAGGGAAAAAAGCCTGCGAAAATAGAACAAAAGAAGGTCAAAGGAAGGTCCGAGGACCTGAGTGAGGACCTCAGGTAGAACAAACAGCACTCCTGGCTAGCCCAGTTTACATAGGGCAGGCCCAGGGGGAGGAAGAAAACATATAAAAAGAGGAGCCAAAGCGCGCGCGCTCTCTCTCTCCCCCGTGTGCTGGCAAGCTCCCTACTCTTTTCTCTTATCACACCTCGAGGATGGATTCTCTTGCTGTTTTCTAAATAAAATAGAGCTGCAACACTGATTTGTCTAAGAGCTATAACAAGGTCTATCTAAGACCCAAGAGCTGTGACGCGTCAAGGGCTTTAATGTCCTCACTCCAAATCTCTGTTGTGATGAGACAGAACCGAGGAGCATACACTCACCTGACAAGTATGACATCCACATAACCTAGAAAGTTTTAGAACAGATAAGAAGTAGGCAGAGGAATGTATGCTCTTTCTATACATCTGAATTTTATCTACCTGAATCTGTTGAATACATTTAACTTTTTGTCGATATAGTTTGATGAAGATGTAACTTGTTCTAGAATTTTTCTAGAATTCTAGTTCTGAGAGGTTTATGCTCTTTAATTGTTGTAATAGCAGTTGTATAATACAATGCTGGTTGGCAAGTTCCCTTCTGATGTTTATTTTTGGCAATGCAAAATGTTCTTGTTTGGGAAGTTTTCAAAGAGAGAAACAATGTCTAGTGTGAGTTTTAGTAGATGAATTTTATTTGGGATATAAATATTTACTTGCACATTTTTTTTTTTCTATTTCAGATGTTGTGACTCAGTTCTTTCCCCATTTTAGGTCTCTGAATGTTAGAGAAAACTTTGGAGAAACAGGCATCTGAGGGCTTCTAGTGAGAAAAATCTGCAAAAGCATGATTAGTCTTATTAGTATGCAGATATACCTAATAAAAGAACAATACAATGCTATTTTCATTCAGTAGCTTGTCAAATATTGTTTTAAATAAGAAGATTTGGCTTTGGAAAAGTGGATGTTTGTACACTGCTACAGTTTTACAGGATAGCTTGGTAAAATATTTCTGGATAGTTATTTAACAAAACTTAGTACTAATTTGTGACTGAGCTATTCCAATTATATGAATTAATCTTTAGGCAATCCATCAATCATATCAATACCAGATTATAGAGCATTCTTACTGAGATTTGTTTTGTAATACCCTCAAAAGAAAAATAATCCAAATGTCTTACAATATGCTAATAATAACACATTTTCACATATTCAGTTTTGCAATGCAATTAAGAATAAAAATGATTTCAAATGTGTTCTTACATTTATTGACACACAAAGATGAGCATTACTTATTATTACATATAAATGATGATTTTAGTATAAAATGCAAATACATTTCACATACGGTTTTACATAAATGATACATATGTATAATTTATATACACATTTTCATACAGTTCATGCAGTAATAACCTCTATTACCATGTTTTTCTCTACTATTAAAATTTATCAAAATATTAATATACTCTTTTTCTACAAGAAATTTATTTTTTTCCAGCTTTGTTGGGGTGTAATTGCAAGTAAAATTTTACACATTTAGGGGGTACAATGTAATAGTCTGATATGTATGTATGTATATATATATATATATATATAGTGAATTAACAAACTCACTTATTATTTCTTAAACTCATAGTATTTTAAAAATGTATTCCATAAACATTTATGATCCCAGTTTATGAAACTCCAGTACTTTGACCACCTCATGCAAAAAGTTGACTCATTGGAAAAGACCTTGATGCTGGGAGGGATTGGGGGCAGGAGGAGAAGGGGACGACAGAGGACGAGATGGCTGGATGGCATCACTGACTCGATGGACGTGAGTCTGAGTGAACTCCGGGAGTTGGTGAGGGACAGGGAGGCCTGGCGTGCTGCGATTCATGGGGTCACAAAGAGTAGGACATGACTGAGCGACTGATCTGATCTGATCTTATGTGCCAAACACATATGGTAGTGAGAAAATTGGACAAAACATCTGTCCTCATAAAGTTTATATTTTAGTAGAAGGAAACAGGTGGGATGATTTGGGAGAATGGCATTGAAACATGTATATCATATATGAAATGAATCGCCAGTCCAAGTTTGATGCACGATACTGGATGCTTGGGGCTGGTGCACTGGGACGACCCAGAGGGATGGTATGGGGAGGAAAGAGGGAGGGGGTTTTGGGATGGGGAACACGTGTATACCTGCAGATTGATGTTGATGTATGGCAAAACCAATACAATGTTGTAAAGTAATTAACCTCCAATTAAAATAAATAAATTTATATTAAAAAAAGAAATATTTGTGACAAATAATCAAAGTCAGTGTTAGTTTAAAACTTATTGATCTGTATTTAAAGGAAATGTTAAAAAAATTAACAGCAAATAATCTAAACAAGCAGGAAAATACAGCTAATGCTACTAAAATGATTCCAGGACACATGGTTAATATGACATAGAAAGCAAACGTGTTAGTCACTTAGTCGTGTCCGATTCTTTGCAATCCCATGGACGGCTCCTCTGTCCATGGGATTCTCCAGGCAAGAATACTGGAGAGGATTGCCATTTCCTTCTCCAGGGTATCTTCCTGACCCAGAGATTGAATTCGGAGTGCTGTCACTAATGAGGAACAGGGTATGGAGTAAACAAATATAACTGTACGAGAACTATGGATGCTGAGAGTGGGATGAAATGAGAGCAAGAACCACAGTCTGCTAAGAATTTTAGCACATTTTACTGTATACCTAAGTTTAACAAGATTTTGACTTTCAAATACCATAAGCCACACAGACAGAAATCATAGATAAAAGATTTCACATAGCCAGCAGATTTTACCTTGAAGGGCAGAGTCTATGTATAAATTAAGGTGCAGCAAGCAAAAATTAGTTTATTTTTTTATTTACAACTTTTATTATTAATAGAAAAAAATCCAGTATCTTGAAGGTTTATTCAGAAAAGAAGCTGAATGTCTCCTATTTCAGATGATTCTAGAGGACTCTCTAAGGTCTAAATCCTTTCCAAAATTGATTTATATTACACCCTATATGTGCTCAGCCGTGTCCAACTCTGCAACTCCATGGAGTGTAGCTCACAAGGTTCTTCTGTCCATGGAATCTTCTAGGCAAGAATACTAGAGTGGGTTGCCATTTACTACTCCAGAGGATATTCCCCACTCAGGGATCAAACTCAGATGTCTGACATCTCTGCGATGGCAAGAAGATTCTTTACCACTGTACCACCTGGGAAGCCATATTATACCCTGTGCTGCTGCTAAGTCACTTCAGTCGTGTCCGACTCTGTGTGACCCCGTAGACGGCAGCCCACCAGGCTCCCCCGTCCCTGAGATTCTCCAGGCAGGAACACTGGAGTGGGTTGCCATTTCCTTCTCCAATGCATGAAAGTAAAAAGTAAAGTGAAGTCGCCCAGTTGTGTCCGACTCTTAGCGACCCCATGGACTGCAGCCCACCAGGCTCCTCCATCCATGGGATTTTCCAGGCAGGAGTACTGGAGTGGGGTGCCATTGCCTTCTCCAATGTTATACCCTATAGTCCAAGCAAAACAAACATCACTAAAATCCCACTTCTTGAACTGTATTTGGAAATTTGGTTTCAATCTCCAGATGTTTGGAATAGAGTATTTCTGGTGGCACAAAAACAAAGACAAAAACTGCTTTTGGTTGTTCTAGCTGGATCCTAATGTCTGCTAAGAACTTGCTTGATATTTTACATGCATGAACTTATATGCAGTTAAGGAAAAAAATCACTCTAGGGGTAGATACCACAGTGTACATGTCTCCACACAATGCAGACATACTATATTTAATAATGCCTGTGTGAAGTTTTCCTCTTGTATGATTATAACATTCATTTATTAAATTCTATATTAAAAAGATGGAGAGTTTCAATCTTCTAAGACCTGGAAATTCCTGTTTCAGGAAAAATAATTTAAATGTATATTATTCCTATGGTTAAAGATCTCAACCAGGCCGAAGTGTTGAAATAGGGAATTATGTAGAGTATTTTTGTGTGTGTGTGTAATAAAGTTTTATTAAAGTATAAAGGAGATAGAGAAAGCTTCTGACATAGGCATCAGAAGGGGGCAGAAGGGTAATTAAAAACAAAGTCTCCTACCAAGTCAGAAAAACCTCTGCAAAGGGAGAAGAAAAATAAAAGTTTCATTATTAAATAAGCTTTAAATCAGGATTTGATGTGAAATCACAGGCAATCCTCCAAAGAGACTGAGAAGTCAGAAAGGAATCTTGCCGTTTTATACAGCCAAGCAGACACAAGCCGTTAAACACAGATTCACAAATGAATGATGGCTAATCCTCCAGTGAAAGGAAATAACAGCACCACTTGTCACGTGGTGTATCCCCAGTTCACCTGGTAATTAGGATGACCATTTGTATCAACTAATTGGCTTTTTCCAAAGGGAAAATAAACTTCTCATATCTTTATGCCAGAATTTAAAGACAGGCACCCACCCAAATTAGCCTCCTACTTTACCAAAGAAACTGGGAGATAGGGGCACCCTTTTTCTTGATGATAACATTTCAAAGAGATGGTTCCTCGGCCCTTGAAGAAACACTGGTAGGTTGTAAAACTAAGAGGTTTGTTTAGCTGGCAAAAATGTTTAAATACATCTCAGAGAACCAGAGGAAGAGCTTAAAATTGCAAGTTTTCCAAGGTAAATGTTCAAAGAAAATGATATCTATTTATTTTTCTATCAGAAAGAATAGTTTTTTTTGTTTGTTTGTTTGCTTGTTTGTTTTTAAATACTGTATTTACCTTTGCAGTGTGCATACACTCGTGTGAGCTAAGTCACTACAGTCGTGTCCAACTCTTTGCAACCCTATGGACTGTAGCCCACCAGGCTCCTCTGTCCATGGGATTCTCCAGGCAAGAAAACTGGAGTGGATTGCCATTTCCTCCTTCAGGAGAAGGGAAATGCTTTCCTTTCTCTCCTTCCTGGAGATGGGAAAGACTACCCACTCCAGTATTCTGGCCTGGAGAATTCAATGGACTGTATAGTCCATGGGGTTGCAAAGAGTCTGACATGACCGAGCGACTTTCACTGCTCCAGAGAATCTTCCTGACCCAAGGATCGAACCCACATCTCTTCTGTCTCCTGCATTGGCAGGTGGGTTCTCTACCACTAGCACAACTTGGAAAACCCTCCAGTGTCCATATCTTTATATTATGTATACAGTAATGAGCATATCACTTTAATAAACATAAGGTGAGAAATTTAATGCATTCTTATCATAAGCAAGTGTATTTCTTGTCAACAATCATAAGGAAAGAAATTAATTGAGGAAATACTGATTCTGACAGGAAAGATTATAGCTGATAGGAAATATTTATATTGAAGTCAATAATTACAACTTCTTTTATAAGAATTGCATCTTCAATCAGCATTCAAGCAAGAACATCGATGTTTGGCCATCTTTAGTTTTTTTTGTATAAATATCATATCAAAATAGAAGCATTTTTATGACTTTAATGTTTTAATAAAAAATAGTACCAAAAATCAGATGCCATAGATAATTTAATTGGGAAACTGAATTGTGTTGACAAGAAGTATGAGAGTAGATGCTAATGCATGTGATAATAATTTTTGAAATTGTTCCTTGCAAAAGATAATCATAAATTAGAAGCAGGCAAGGGAAAACCTTGAACTGATTGCAATTTAGGCTTATAATGGTAGTAAGTGTTTCCCAGTAATCTCATAAAGAGTAATGTAGATATTCTTTATTGAAATTGGATTCCCTGTCTTCACATTCACTGAACAAATTTGAAATCAAACAGACATACAAAACACTAAAGGTGGTACTTTTTTCCTTTGGATTTTAAGGTGGAAACAATTGTTCCTTTTCCTTGGAACTTTACACAGAACATACCTCACGGTAAGCAATCTAATAAGTGACATTTTTGGGCTCATGTTTTGCTTCACAATTTTAAAAGGAGTGACATTTAGGAAGCAATTTTTCATGAGCTAACCAAATTGGATATAGAACAAGCATGAAGCAGTTCAATTATAAAGCACTCACTGCCTCACTGAAGCAGCAAGAAAGTGGAAAGGGAACCGTAGAACACTGATTTTACATTCATTTTATATAATTTTGAGGTCACTTTTGTGATCTTACATTATTCATTTATCAGCATCAAAATTTTGAAAGCAGCAGATGTTTATAAAATTTACAGTGTTTATAAAATAAGACAAATGCATATCATATAAATTCTATAATAGTTCCTGGTTTAGAATAAGTGCTCCAGCAATGGTAGATATTTTGTTACCATTTAGGTTTCCACATCACATTGCAGCTTCAAAAAGATTCTGGAAATGTGCACAGTAACATTCATCCCTGAAAGAAAATTTTATAGTTTAAAGTCTGAAGTGCATAAGCAAAAAAGAGTTGAATACATCCAACATATTTTTGAAAAATTTTAATCTAATTAATATTTTGTTAAACTATATAATAAAGTATATAAAGTAACAAAAAGGAAAATAGAAGTCTGCCTATAGTAATCTGCACCACATATTATAACAAGAGAAAACCTGAATGTGGGAAAAAGAACAGTAAAAATAAAAAAAAAAGATAAACTGAAGAATAAAATTTAGTGTGAAAAATGCATTATTGTTTAGTCACTAAGCTTTGTCTGACTGTTTTGCCACTCTATGGATTGTAACCTGCCAGGCTTCTCTGTCCAAGGGATTTTTCAGGCAATACCATTTGCTTTAGCAAGAGTAGCATATTCAGCTTTAAGTTTTCTGGTAAAATGCAAACAAAAATGCATATTTAAAAATGTGTTAATTTACTTAAAATAGCAACAAGGGAAACGCATATATATATATATATGTATATATATGTTATATATACATATATTTTTTTTCCCATTTTTGAGATCTAAAAGAAGTTTCTTAATTAAGTCTTTAAAATGGAGAATTGTTTTAGATCAAGAAAAAGCATGCTATTGCCTTTATTATCAGTAAATGGTTTTATTGAGTAAGGTACCTCCTTTGTGAAATAAAATGAAATCACTTATATCAAGGGTTTTTTTAATGGATAATTTTAAATGGATCCAAGAGGCCATCAGAACTGAAAGTGAAAGTCATTCAGTCCTGTCTGACTCTTTGCGACCCCATGGACTATACAGTCCATGGAATTCTCAAGGCCAGAATATTAGAGTGGGTAGCCTTTCCCTACTTCAGGGAATCTTCCCAACCGTGGGATCAAACCCAGGTCTCCTGCCTTTCAGGCAGATTCTTCACCAGTTGAACTGTCATTAAAGAGGTATGAAAGCATGTCTTCACCTGGTGGAAACATGAACTTTTGAACTAGTCCAAACCACAAATATTCGAAGAACTCTGAAAGAACACTTGCAAATTGTCAGAGCAGTGGACTTTTCCTTCCTCACTCAATCCTGGTGAGTCATGACTAGCTTCTGCCCACAAACTCCAATTAAAATTTTTGTACTGAAAATCTCCCTGCTTTGTCTTTAAAAGCCCCTGACTTTTGGTCCTTATTGGGACACTGTTTAGGTTGGCATTCAAATCTGTATAACCTTAATGCAATTATTTGATCCCAAGTTAATGCTTTCTGCTTTATTATTGCCTCCTAGGTTTATTTAGGATAATTCATTTTAAAAATATTCTCTTTTGAAGTTAATATATACTACCAAAGCAAAGAACAATAATTCTCTAATGAACTAAAATAGAGGTTTACATATCCCAGTTTTTGTATATATATGTGTGTGTGTATGTGTGTGTGTTCATGGGGTTCTCAAGGTCAGTAGGTGCCCAATATGCTACTGGAGATCAGTGGAGAAATAACTCCAGAAGGAATGAAGGGATGGAGCCAAAGCAAAAAGAATACCCAGCTGTGGATGTGACTGGTGATAGAGGCAAGGTCCAATGCTATAAAGAGCAATATTGCATAGGAACCTGGAATGTCAGGTCCATGAATCAAGGCAAATTGGAAGTGGTCAAACAGGAGATGGCAAGAGTGAACATCGACATTCTAGGAATCAGCGAACTAAGATGGACTGGAATGGGTTAATTTAACTCAGATGACCATTATATCTACTACTGCGGGCAGGAATCCCTCAGAAGAAATGGAGTGGCCATCATGGTCAACAAAAGACTCCGAAATGCAGTACTTGGATGCAATCACAAAAATGACAGAATGAACTCTGTTCGTTTCCAAGGCAAACCATTCAATATCACAGTAATCCAAGTCTATGCCCCAACCAGTAATGCTGAAGAAGCTGAAGTTGAACGGTTCCATGAAGACCTACAAGACCTTTTAGAACTAACATGCAAAAAAGATGTCCTTTTCATTATAGGCGACTGGAATGCAAAAGTAGGAAGTCAGGAAACACCTAGAGTAACAGGCAAATTTGGCAATGGAATAGGGAATGAAGCAGGGCAAAGACTAATAGAGTTTTGCCAAGAAACTGCACTGGTCATAACAAACAGCCTCTTCCAACAACACAAGAGCAGACTCTATACAGGGACATTACCAGATGGTCAACACCGAAATCAGATTGATTATATTCTTTGCAGCCAAAGATGGAGACGCTCTATACCGTCAACAAAAACAAGACCAGGAGCTGACTGTGGCTCAGACCATGAACTCCTTATTACCAAATTCAGAATTAAATTGAAGACAGTAGGGAAAACCACTAGACCATTCAGGTATGACCTAAATCAAATCCCTTATGATTATACAGTGGAAGTGAGAAATAGATTTAAGGGCCTAGATCTGATAGATAGAGTGCCTGATGAACTATGGAATGAGGTTCGTGACACTGTACAGGAGACAGGGATCAAGACCACCCCCTTGGAAAAGAAATGCAAAAAAGCAAAGTGGCTGTCTGAGGAGGCCTTACAAATAGCTGTGAAAAGAAGAGAAGTGAAAGGCAGAGGAGAAAAGGAAAGATATAAGCATCTGAATGCAGAGTTCCAAAGAATAGCAAGGAGAGATAAGAAAGCCTTCCTCAGTGATCAATGCAAAGAAATAGAGGAAAACAACAGGATGGGAAAGACTAGAGATCTCTTCAAGAAAATCAGAGATACCAAAGGAACATTTCATGCAAAGATGGGCTCGATAAAGGACAGAAATGGTATGGACCTAACAGAAGCAGAAGATATTAAGAGGAGATGGCATGAATACACAGAAGAACTGTACAAAAAAGATCTTCACAACCCAGATAATCATGATGGTGTGATGACTGACCTAGAGCCAGACATCCTGGAATGTGAAGTCAACTGGGCCTTAGAAAGCATCACTACGAACAAAGCTAGTGGAGGTGATGCAATTCCACTTGAGCTATTCCAAACCCTGAAAGATGATGCTGTGAAAGTGCTGCACTCAATATGCCAGCAAATTTGGAAAACTCAGCAGTAGCCACAGGACTGGAAAAGGTCAGTTTTCATTCCAATCCCAAAGAAAGGCAATGCCAAAGAATGCTCAAACTACCACACAATTGCACTCATCTCACACGCTAGTAAAGTAATGCTTAAAATTCTCTAAGCCAGGCTTCAGCAATATGTGAACCGTGAACTTCCTGATGTTCAAGCTGGTTTTAGAAAAGGCAGAGGAACCAGCGTTCAAATTGCCAACATCGGCTGGATCATGGAAAGAGCAAGAGAGTTCCAGAAAAACATCTATTTCTGCTTTCTTGACTATGCCAAAGCCTTTGACTGTGTGGATCACAATAAACTGTGGAAAATTCTGAAAGCGATGGGAATACCAGACCACCTGATCTGCCTCTTGAGAAATTTGATTGCAGGTCAGGAAGCAACAGTTAGAACTGGACATGGAACAACAGACTGGTTCCAAATAGGAAAAGGAATACGTCAAGGCTGTATATTGTCACCCTGCTTATTTAACTTATATGCAGAGTACATCATGAGAAATGCTGGACTGGAAGAAACATAAGCTGGAATCAAGATTGCCGGGAGAAATATCAATAAC
>NW_011495086.1:1205706-1206108 GCF_000754665.1 Bison bison bison
GAAATATCAATAACCTCAGATATGCAGATGACACCACCCTTATGGCAGAAAGTGAAGAGGAACTCAAAAGCCTCTTGATGGAGGTGAAAGTGGAGAGTGAAAAAGTTGGCTTAAAGCTCAACATTCAGAAAACGAAGGTCATGTCATCTGGTCCCATCACTTCATGGTAAATAGATGGGGAAACAGTGGAAACAGTGCTAGACTTTATTTTTCTGGGCTCCAAAATCACTGCAGATGGTGACTGCAGCCATGAAATTAAAAGACACTTACTCCTTGGAAGGAAAGTTATGACCAACCTAGATAGCATATTCAAAAGCAGAGCCATTACTTTGCCAACAAAGGTCTGTCTAGTCAAGGCTATGGTTTTTCCAGTAGTCATGTATGGATGTGAGAGTTGGACTG
>NW_011495086.1:1206208-1255666 GCF_000754665.1 Bison bison bison
GGATTGCAAGGAGATCCAAACAGTCCATCCTAAAGGAGATCAGCCCTGGGATTTCTTTGGAAGGATTGATGCTGAAGCTGAAACTCCAGTACTTTGGCCACCTCATGCAAAGAGTTTACTCATTGAAAAAGACTCTGATGCTGGGAGCGATTGGGGGCAGGAGGAGAAGGGGACGACAGAGGATGAGATGGCTGGATGGCATCACTGACTCGATGGACATGAGTCTGAGTCAACTCCGGGAGTTGGTGATGGACAGGGAGGCCTGGCGTGCTGTGATTCATGGGGTCGCAAAGAGTTGGACAGGACTGAGCGACTGATCTGATCTGATGTGTGTGTGTGTAGTTTCCATATATATGGGTTTCCCGGATTGCTCAGCAGGTAAAGAATCTGTCTGTAATGCAGGAGACATGGTTTGAAACTTGTGTCAGGAAAATGGGTCCCCTGGAGGAGGAAATGGCAAGCCACTCCATTATTTTTGCTAGGATAATGCTACCGACAGATTGGTGGGTTACACGGATTGCCTAGATGTCTAAGTTGTTGTTCGAAATCATTGAAAGGATACTGATTTTCATTGCCTAAAATGGTTTAATTATTTGAATTATATAGAAAGAGCTTTCAGTTTAATTTTTTTTCTTATCAAGAACTTTTTTGTAATTTATTTTAAACTAATTTTGTAAGTTACACTTTGAAAAGTTGTATTTTTGAATTTGAATTAATTTCATGTAGGCTAGAGTCATACATTTTGTTATTTAACAGTTATTAAAAAAGAAGTCAGCGATATAGATTTTTATCAAGAATCTAGTTTGAGGAAAGCTGTACAAAAATACATGTATTCAAGGACTAAATTCACTTATGATGTTAACATGGATGCGTTTTACATATATGCTTATGATGTTTTTGAAAGTTTGCCTAGTCTGAATGGAATGGAAACAATACGAATGCTTTCATAAGTTAGCAAAAAATTCGAGAGAAGATTCTGAAGGTCTTTTAAAATAAGAAACATGCTCCTTTGTCCAAAATGCTTCAGAGATGGTTCTTTAGTTTATTTTTAGAATTATGCCTCTAGAATTCCATTTAGAAGGACTCTCACTCAAATACAGATAAGAAAAGGAGCCTAAAGGGAAGATATAAGTGACTCACTGACATAAATAGCCTGGAGAATAGTTAGCTGAATCATACATAATAAACTTGAGTGAATAAAAGAGCTAATAGGGGAAATATTGAATTATATTAATATAAATGTCTGTTTCCAGTCTATATATGTTTATAATACATGGGTGAAATAATGCATTGAAATAATAGGAAGAATTAATGGCAATAATTTGGAAAAAGAAAGAGCTTATTATACAATGTTTTCCAGGGAGAATAACAATTATTACATACAGTAATTGATTAATTTTATACATATGCACACAAATGAACCATATACAGACACATTTCAAAGATTAATTCTAAGATTCTCCTTCTTGGACTCTTCTAAAATAGTGAAACGTTCCCCTAGTTTTCAACTTTCAATCCTGTAATTTACTTTTATTTACTACTAAGAATTGAAATGGTTAATATATGAGTCAGTGTTATCTTAAATTATCTTTCAATTTTGCTACAATAGCTACAGTCTTTTAATTTTCCACATATTCTTCCATTCTATTTTGCTTTCTGAACAGGAAAAACCTGTTCACAACGCATATATTTGAGTTCTATCCATTATGTCTTGACAATGAACATTATCTTCCACAAAATAGTGTTATTTATTTCATTCCAATGAGCATTTTATTAAGTGAAAGTATTTAATGATAAAATCAAGTGCTTTGAGATTTCCATTGATCATATGCTGCTGACTTATTTCCATGAACAATTCATATTACTTCCACTGACAAACTGGCAATGTCCCAATTCATCCAGACTCAACTGCACTCTGAATACCAATCTAAGAAGTAACTGTGTCAATTCTAATAATAAATAGATTGTTTTCAAAGAACTCAGGAATATCTTTTTAAAAAATTGTTACTTTTTATCACAAAGACTTTTCAAACTTGTTTCATGAAAATGATAGTAAAATGTGAATATCTTGTAATAGTGGGAAAAAAATGGGTGTCATAACTTTTGAAAGATAAAGCGTTTCAAATTTAAGGGATTTAGGACTTGGGAATTAGATAAAATGATCCTGGCCTTAGGGAACTCATTAATTCCACATAGGTTTGGTATCATATGTACTTAAGAACTTATTTGAAATCTCATAACTTAAGATCTTCCTTTATTATTTGAATAATATATCATTTGATGAACATTAATCCTGGATTCTCAAAACTGTTTGCCAATATGTCCCCAAACTGACCAGTATCAGAAAATTAAGGATAAAATAGAGTTGCATTAAATGGCATTTGTATAGCTAATTTGGTGAGAAATTGATGGGAATTGAAGGAAATAACAAATTTCAAAATATTTTATAAAAGCCCATTTTTTCTATCTTCTAACTACATTAGTTCCAAGGTCATCATAATATTAATATAAAAATACCTCCTATTAACACAGATAACTTTTAAATAATTGAATATTATAATTCCTTATATGTTTTGTGAGAAGACACATGTTTACAAAATTATATAATTAAAATGCTATAGAAAAATTAATATTTAGAACATTTCAAGTCTTTGAATATGTACAAAATAATGGAATGATATGAAATATTTATTGGTAATGTTACAACATATAAGTCTGAGTCAATAATTTTCTTTCAAATCTCAGATTTATCTATGTAACTTAATGGTTACCAGAAAATTTGTGGCTAATAGTTGTAAAACTGCCCTCTTTTATAACATATGACAGTAAACTGTTTACTTGACTTATTTTGCTTTTATCAACAACCAGCTGTTTTTCTTTCTTTCTCACCTAAACCTACTTTGTTATCCCACCAACATAACATTATTTTGTCAAAAGTTATTCTCTTTGCACTTTTGCTTTCTAATGACTATCTAGAGATCAGAATAACCTTATTTAATTGGAAATCAAATCACATCCTATCTGTCTAAAATTCTTCCAATGACTTCTGTTTCTTTAAAATGACCTTCAGAAAATTAAGATATTCCTATCAGTCTTCAGTACTCTAATTTCACTTAATTACATTCTTTTCCACTTTAATTATATTTAAGCAACATTTTTTTCTTTCAGTTCCTTGACTATAGAAAGCACAGTCCTACCTCAGAACCTTTGTACTTACTGACTGAGCTGTGAGGTTTTTTCCCTTGAATCTTTGAATAACTTGATATTTGACTTCTAGTCATGTGGTGGCTATCTGAATTCCTCAAAGAAATGCCAATTTGCTATATTTTAGCTTTAATAAGATGATCTTTCCCACCTCTGCTGATTTATTCCATTCACTTGTGTTTTTTTTTTATCAGAAATTGTCTTTATTATTATTTTTTTTAACATGGCTTTAAATTTTATTTTATTTTTAACTTTACAATATTGTATTGGTTTCGCCATATATCGAAATGAATTCACCACAGGTATACATGTGTTCCCCATCTTGAACCCTCACTTGTTTAATTTTATTTATAGAATTTAAATGGAAATCTTTATATTTACATGTTTAATTGGTTTTTAATTGCTTCCTCTGCTAGCACATCAAGCAAGGATGTGAGAAGTGATCTTATTGTATTGTTTGCCATGCCATTCCCAATATTTAGAATATCACACATGAAAGATACTCAATAACTTTTTTTTAAATAAATGGATGCATCAAAAGCAAATAACAATTTTTTGTGTGTGGGAAAAAAAGGTACACTGAAAAATCTAATGTAAATTTCCAGCCTCTTTTGAGGCTTCTTTCTATGTTTTTTCCTTGTCTTTTCTATTTCTTTGCTGATTCTAGACCAGTTTTTATAGTTTTCACCTATTTTAAGAATATAAAAATAAATTCATTATAGTGACAATGTTTTAAATGTTTAAACTAAGTTTAAGCTTTGTGGGATATTACTAATATATTGATTTGGGCAAAAATAATTCTAAAAGTCAAGTAGAATATAACTGATTTAAATATCTAGGATTTTTAAAGCACAAATTAAACTTATTTTATGTAAATAATATTATAAGAGAATACTTGGTAAGGAAGAAAAAAGAACAAAGCAAAACACCAGAATTGAGTGTATCATAATTTATAGAGGAAAACAGAAACAGAAATAAGCAAAATTGACTGAATTTTATTTAAAAAATGAGGACTGGAATTTACAAGTTTGAAATGGTTCAGCTACTAAACACCCATATCAGATGTTACACCATGGGGATTAAGGAAGCTGCAGGGAAGGGGCTGGAGGATGTGTTTAACCCACAGACTCCTTGAAGGTGTTATAAGCCAGCCAAGGTAAAACAGACAAACAAAATAAATTTTAAAAAATCAATAACAACTAAGCAGTTATGAGAGAAAAAAAATTAGGGACGAAAGATAATGGGAAAAAAAAATCCAAAATGGGAACGAACATGTAGATAAATCTTTGTTCATAGATCATGAGATACTTAGAAAATTCACATATATGGTCAAAAGATTTCAATAAGGATGTCAAGATAATTCAATGGAGAAAGGACAGTCTCTTCAACATAAAGTTCTGGGAAAACAGGATATTCACATACAAAAGAATGAAGTTGGACTTGTACTAAGCACAATATGAAAAAGTTGACTCATAATGGATGGAAGGTTTAAAGTTAAGAGATAAGAACTATAAAACATTTAGCATAGAACATAAGGCAAAAGATTCACTACATTGATTTCACAATGATTTCTTGGATATGACAACAAAGACAGAGATGACAAAAGAGAAAATGGACAAATTTAGCTTCATAAAAATTAAAAAAAAGAAAAGCTTTTGTGCATTATGTAGAGTCTTCAGAATGTGAGAAAATATTTGTATACCATGTAACTGATAAGGGACTATATCCAGAATGTACAAACCACATTTAAAACTCAACAACAAGAAAATAATCTGACTCTAGAATGAGCAAATAACTTGAATAAGCATTTCATTAAAGATGTTTGCATTATCAATAGACCCATGTAGAGATATTAGAAAAACCCATTAAAAACTGTGAAGAAATACTACCTGAAACCTGCTAAACAGTTACTATAAAATAACAACAGCAGAAAATAACAAGTATTGATGAGAATCAAGAAAAATTTGAAACCTTATAGACTCTTCCCAGAAATTTAAGGTGATATAGGAGAAGGCAATGGCACCCCACTCCAGTACTCTTGCCTGGAAAGTCCCATGGACTGAGGACCCCGGTAGGCTGCAGTCCATGGGGTCCCTAAGAGTTGGACAAGACTGAGCGACTTCCCTTTCACTTCTCACTTTCATGCATTGGAGAAGGAAATGGCAACCCACTCCAGTGTTCTTGCCTGGAGAATCCCAGGGACAGGAAGCCTGGTGGGCTGCCGTCTATGGGGTCGCACAGAGTCAGACACGACTGAAGCGACTTAGCAGCAGCAGCAGCAGCAGATGCTGTGAAAAACACTATGGCATGGAAGCTCCTCAGTTTAGTTCAGTTCAGTTAATCAGTCGCGTGCTACTCTTTGTGCCCCATGGACTGCAGCATGCCAGGCTTCCCTGTCCGTCACCAACTCCCGGAGTTTACTCAAACTCATGTTCATTGAGCTGATGATGCCATCCAACCACTTCATCCTCTGTCATCCCCTTCTCCAGCCTTCAATCTTTCCTAGTATAAGAGTCTTTTCCAATGAGTCATTTTTTTGCCTCAGGTGGCCAAAGTATTGGAGTTTCAGCTTCAGCATCAGTCCTTCCAATGAATATTGAGGACTGATTTCCTTTAGGGTGGACTGGTTGTATCTCCTTGCTGTCCAAAGGACTCTCAAGAGTCTCTCCAATACCACAGTTCAAAAGCATCAATTCTTGGTGCTCAGTTTTCTTTATGTCCAACTCTTATATCCATACATGACTACTGGAAAAATCATAGCTTTGACTAGACATACATTTGTTGGCAAAGTAATGTCTCTGCTTTTTAATATGTCTAGGTTTGTCATAGCTTTTCTTCCAAGGAGCAAGCGTCTTTTAATTTCATGGCTGCAGTCACCATCTGCAGTGATTCTGGAGCCTCCCCAAAAATAAAGTCTTTCACTGTTTCCACATCTATTTTCCATGAAATGATGGGACCAGATATCATGATCTTAGTTTTCTGAATGTTGAGTTTTAAGTCAACTTTTTCACTCTCCTCTTCACTTTCTGCCATGACGGTGGTGTCATCTGCATATCTGAGGTTACTGATATTTCTCCCAGCAATCTTGATTCCAGCTTGTGCTTCTTCCAGCCCAGCGTTTCTCATGATGTACTCTTCATATAAGTTAAATAAGCAGGGTGACAATATACAGCCTTGACATACTCCTTTTCCTATTTGGAACCAGTCTGTTGTTCCGTGTCCAGTTCTAACTGCTGTTTCCTGACCTGCATACAGATTTCTCAAGAGGCAGGTCAGGTGGTCTGGTATTCCCATCTCTTTCAGAAGTTTCCACAGTTTGTTGTGATCCACACAGTCAAAGGCTTTGGCATAGTCAATAAAGCAGAAATAGATGTTTTTTCTGGAACTTTCTTGCTTTTTCCATGATCCAGCGGATGTTTGCAATTTGATCTCTGGTTCCTCTGCCTTTTCTAAAACCAGCTTGAACATCTGGAAGTTCACAGTTCACGTATTAATAAAATTGATAATTTAAATGTATTAGACAAATTCTTCCAAAAACCTCAGCTCAACAAAAATTAGTGACTTGAAAAGCTATACATATAAATTTAATTATTATTTGTAATAAGTTTTCCTTAAAGAAAACTCTATGTCCTGAAAGTTTAACTGATTAATTTTACTAAACATTTAAGAAAGAAAAATATTCTTTATGAATTCCTTCAGAAAATGAGAAAAAGTACTTCTTAACTCATTTTATTAGGCCAGTGTTACCCTATACCAAAACAAATAAATAAACAAAAAATTGTGAGAATAAAGCACAACAGAAATCTACAACCAACATCCTATGTATTATAGATATAAATGCAAATGTTTTTAATAAAATATTAGCAAATTGAATTGAGCAACATAGTAATAGGATAATGCAGTATCAAAATCTTACCAAGTTTTATTTTTAGAAATTGAGAAACTAGTTCTAAGACGCAATTGGAAAAGCAAAGTGTCTTCCTTGGGGGATCAGTTACTTAGGCATTGGACACCCATGTGACCGATTTTAGTTAGTCTGTCTCCTGGTTACTTTTACCTAATCAGTTGTCCCTATTCCATTTTTTGTCAATTATTCAAGTAATATTTTCTAATTATTTTCCTTCATTAGAGGATAAAGTCTAAAATCAAATACAGTCTTTTCTCTTTAATTCTCTTTATTTTCCTTAAATTCAAAATAGTCTATTAGTCTTCTTGGTCTTGTTTGAGATTAACTTTTAAAAATAATAAACCCATCTTCTTTTTGCATTAAATGTGTCTCATTTTGTGTTTGTTCATAAATTCTACTTATTTTCTTCAGGTTTTCTATCCTCAAACAAAATGCTTCATACATATCATTATGTCATTCTCGGGGTGAGACATTCAGAAGCAATAATGTTTATCTGTTCTTTTGCTGACATTCATTTTGGTCGTCTGGTGAAGGTATCTTTCATTGGTGGCTCAGAGGGTAAAGCATCTGCCTACAATGCGGGAGACCTGGAAATGGCAACCCACTCCAGTATTCTTACCTGGAAAACCCCATGAATGGAGAAGCCTGGTAGGCTACAGTCCATGGGGTCGCAAAGAGTCAAGCACGACTGAGCAACTTCACTTTCACTTTCAAGGTATCTTTAACTTCTCCATTGTTAGACTGTGATTTCTCCTTGTGTCTGGTTGGTTTTTCTTCCTTGATTTTTGTCTCATTGTAGTAAAGAATTGAAATCTAAATGATGGACCAGTACAGCTCAAGCTGCTGCAGCTAAGTGCGACCCCATAGACGGCAGCCCACCAGGCTCCCCTGTCCCTGGGATTCTCCAGGCAAGAACACTGGAGTGGGTTGCCATTTCCTTCTCCAATGCATGAAAGTGAAAAGTGAAAGTGAAGTCGCAGGCATGATTTATTAAGCAGGAAGCAGACAATACACTCTCGAGATGTGAGAGTGGACCAACCCCTATAGGAGTGGAGAGATCTGTTATGCCTTCCCACTTTATACTTTTTCTCCTTTTCCCTTGGCAGTTCCTAGGGCTTAATTGGCTACTTTCCCTATAAGTAGAGCTTGTACCCTGGGCTAATCAGAGAAGGGAATGTAAATAGGACATATGCCCGAAGCTAATCAGGGAAAGGGACATGTCAGGTGTACTTTCCTGAGGAAGGGTCTCACTCTGGGCCTGCAGTCTCTCTTTTCGCAGGCTTTTTCCTTTCCTCTGTTTGCCCTCCATGTGGTTCTTCCAGCCACCACTTCCTGTAACCCCATATCCCTATTTTGCACCCCATATCCCTATTCTAACCTAAATCTTGCAACTGTAAAACAATCTGTATGGAGAAAATAAGTCCACCCCTCCACTGCCATGAGATTTTTGCCTTTATCAAGACCAGGGTAGTGATCCTGCTCAGTCCTGTCTCACTCTTTGTCACCCCATGGATTCTAGCCTTCCAGGCTCTTTTGTCCATGGGATTTTTGAGGCACGAATATCAGAGTGGGTTCCCATTTCTTCCTTCAAGGGATCTTCCTGACCCAGGGATTGAACCTGTGTGTCTTGCGTTGCAGGTGGATTCCTTACTCCTGAGCAATTGGGGAAGCCTCGATAATGTAGGTTTGACTTTCAGTTTGTAACTAAGTTGAACCCAATGGGACCTTCCCATGAGAGACCCCGCTTCCATCCTCTGGTATAGGTCCATTTTCAAGGACCTAGGTAATGTTATCTGATGCACTTTTCCTGACTTGTTTTATAGATGCTAAAACTGCCGTCAAATGGAAGAAATTAACTAGGTGATGACCGTGAGCATGTAGACTCCAGACCTATTGGAGTCTAAGGGTTGATAATGTTAACTCCTGTGACACTGGTTGGATGGCATTACTGACTCAATGGACATGAGTTTGAGTAAACTCTGGGAGTTGGTGATGGACAGGGAGGCCTGGCATGCTGCAGTCCATGGGGGTCACAAAGAGTCGGACACGACTAAGGGACTGAACTGAACTGAACGTAACATTGACCTATTATCTCACCATTAACCAATCAGAGAATTGTGCACAAGCTGATCATATACCTTGGGACTTCCTTCCCTCACCTGGCTCTTACAAATGCTTTGCTGAAATTCATCATGGGAATTTCAGTTTTATGAGCACTAGCTGTCCAGGACTCCTTGTATGGCACTTTACAATAGTTGCTGAATTCTCCTTCACCACAACCTGGTGTCCGTAGGTTGGCTTTACTGTGCACATGGGCCAGTGAGTGGACCCAAGTGTTGGTTTAGTAACAGGCTCACCAAAATTTGAATGGACTGAAGAAAAGAGTAAGATATAACAGTAAAATTAAGAATGCAGCCCTAGAAGACAAAACGTATGGATTTCATTTTTAGCTCCACACTTAAGAGCAGTGTATCTTTCTATATAAAATATGTGTAATAGCTACTTCAAGTGAATAAGATTTTTATAAGGATTAAGTCAGTCAAAAATGCAAAGCAACTAGCTCACTGATTGATAAAAAGTTCTCATTAACTTTTAGCACCAACTAGGAATATTATTTCTGTTGTAATTATTATAAAATCCCTATTGTTCCTAAATATTAAAATAATTTAGATTCCCTTTGTGTTTCTCATTTTTTTCCAGACAGTAATTGAAATGTTTAGGTAAATCAAAGCAAGAAACCACAGAGCCCTTTTCTGTAATAAGAAGTTTGGAGATAATATGTAATTTACCAGGACTAGGTAATTGCAAGGAAGAAAAATTACAGAAGATACAGTAATATTAATGGGTTAAGTTGAATTTTTTAAGATCACGGTTCTTTTTTTATTCACTCTATTAAAAAAAGTGTTGAATTTTGGTGCTAGATAACACAATCAGACAATTTCCCCTGGGTATGCTGTCCATGAACTCTTAATCTTCCAATGCAGAGAAACCTTAATTAAAAAGGAGCCTATTAGCAGTGTACAATGTATTTAATGAGTGGGCCCCTGACATCTCAATATGAAATGGGGCAATTGCATTTAAATAGAGGAAAGATGGTTATAGGAACTTCTGGAGTTCACTAAAAGTTCTGAAAATATAAAGGTCTTGTCTGTTAACATTAAATTTTTGATACACACCAGCTAAATGTGGCTCAGCTGGTAAAGAATCCGCCTGTGATGCAGGAGACCTGGGTTCAGTCCTTGGGTTGGGAAGATCCCCTGGAGAAGGGAAATGCTACCCACTCCAGTATTCTGGCCTAGAGAATTCCATGGACTGTATAGTCTATGGGGTCTCAAAGAGTCGAACACAACTGAGCGACTTCCATTTCACTTCACTTCACTTCTTTTTTTTTTTTTTAACTTTATTTTATTTTTAAATTTTACATAATTGTATTAGTTTTGCCAAATATCAAAATGAATCCGCCACAGGTATACATGTGTTCCCCATCCTGAACACTTCACTTCTTTTAAATGGCCAGTGAGAGGTCTTCTTAGTTCATCATTCAAAGCAATATTTCAAATTAGTAGAATTAAATTTAGCTCTGTAACATATTATAAGCTCCTTTTACTATTTATTCAAATGTGTTTAAACTTTCCCTTTGACGTCCTGCCATTTTAAAGAGGAAAATATTATTACATAATTTTTTGATACTGTTTCTAATCTTTCCCATGTAATCTGCACACACCAACCAGAATTCATTTCTCATAATTGCTCTTGTAGACTACATATGCAAAAATAGCCCTATAGGACTAGTGAATGATTTATTATTGGAAATATTACATATTGATACTTGCATATGATTTTTTTTTATCATCTTTCACTGGCTTTTGAAAACATGTGTGAAGTTTCATGCAGAATCACCAAACACAATATGCCATTTTGAGCACTCAATAAAGATGGATTGGATATGAATATGTTTGGATCACTTTTTCTCCATCTATGTAAAACTGCTATAAATAAAAAGAAAATTCAGCAGAAAGGGAGAAAAATGATGGGTAGACTCTAGATCAAGTTGGTAACTAACTGAAATGAGCAGTTTTATGAGGAATAAAAGAAGGTCAGAAGATTAATTGACAGATTCATTAAGTCATAAAATGGTTTTCTCAGTTTCATTTTAGTCTATCAAATAAACATGAAGTTGAAACTATATAAATAAATATGACAAAAATTATATTGAAAATCATTATGCCATAAATATTGTATGAATTTAATGGTTTTTACTTCATCTATAAATTATTAAATATTTCCATTTCCAGAAAAGTTAAAACATGATAACTGTGTGCTTCCACCAGTCTTTATCAAATCTAACTGAACCACATTTATATCATTAAAAAAAAAATGCTGTTGAAGGGTCATAGCTATATACCTCTTTCAAATTACATCCCTTCCATTATACTGAAATAAATAAATAATTTAATGCAATTTACTTTATTGTTCATTATATTTACCATAAGGCAGTTCTAGCCCTGGGATCTAATTTTTCCACAGTGCCTTTTGTTTCTTTTGCCATATTATGTGCTTGTGTGATTCTGAGGAAAAAAAAATAAAGCTATAGGTGTATATGTCTCTTTCTCACCTTGAACATATTCATTTCATAAACATGGAAAATAAAATAATATTTTCCTGTCAGGCTGTTATACTATTTTAAAATTTATATAACATTTATTTTAGGTGAGATGTAAGTTACAAATAAATTTGTATATATTTAAAGTGTAACACCATGATGATTTGACATATGTATACTTTGTGAAATGAGTAGCACAATCAGGTTAATTAACAGATTCATTATCTCATGTGGTTACTTCTTTTCAAAAAAAATTTTTTTTTGTAATGATGAGAAAACTTGAGTTGTACTCTCAGAAAATTTCAACTACACAGCATGATATTATTAAGTATAGTCATTAGGCTGAACATTGGATTCCCAAAATGCATTCATCTTATAACTTGAAATCTTTGACCAGCCTTTCCCATCTCCCCATCTTCTACCCTCACTCCGAACCCCTGGTAAACACTACTGAAATTCTATTGTCCATTTCTATGACTTCAACTTATCTTTTTTTATTTTAGATTGATAGAAACTTAGAACATATATGTCAACATTGGATGTTCATGCATCTATCTTGCTTTACAATATTATTTTTATGTTTTATTACATTCCTACCTTTCTTTCTCTCCTATTTAATTGACTATATAGATAAAATACATTTTAGTGAATTTAATTGGAATTGTAATAAGCTTGGGGGTATTCCTAGTTGTGTTACAACAGACTGATTCAATTATTTATCTTGTATTCTTGGTCCCTGAAAGCACTAATTTTATTACAACTGGTAAGGAGTAAGAAAATGTACATTAAAGTACAATGGGAAACTTTGGTACACAGTGGGAAATATTTCTGAAATATCCCCTCAGATTAATTTCACAGACTTCTGGATATATTTAAAAGAAGGAAATATAATAACAGCTGTGAAGTACTTTAAAATTTGTTTGTTTCTTTAAGATGAATATCATCATATACCTTATTTTTTGTCATATATCTTCAACAAGGTAGTAGATCAGTTTACATAGAGAGTTCTGAATTTGTATACAATTTCAGCATCTACCCAGCAATCCCACTGCTGGGCATACACACCGAGGAAACCAGAATTGAAAGAGACACGTGTACCCCAATGTTCATTGCAGCACTGTTTATAATAGCCAGGACATGGAAGCAACCTAGATGCCCATCAGCAGATGAATGGATAAGAAAGATGTGGTACATATACACAATGGAGTATTACTCAGCCATTAAGAAGAATACATTTGAATCAGTTCTAATGAGGTGGATGAAACTGGAGCCTGTTATACAGAGTGAAGTAAGCCAGAAAGAAAAACACCAATACAGTATACTAATGAATATATATGGAGTTTAGAAAGATGGTAACGACAACCCTGTATGCGAGACAGCAAAAGATACACAGCTGTATAGAATAGTCTTTGGACTCTCTCTGTGGGAGAGAGGCGGGAGGGGATGATTTGGGAGAATGTCATTGAAACATGTATAATATCATATAAGAAACGAATCGCCAGTCCAGGTTCGAAGCAGGATACAGGAAGCTTGGGGCTGGTGCACTGGGATGAGCCAGAAGGATGGGGAGGGAGGTGGGGGGGAGTTCAGGATGGGGAACACATGTACACCTGCAGCGGATGCATGTTGATGTATGGCAAAACCAATACAATATTGTAAAGTAAAAAAATAAATAAATAAATAAATGTAAAAAAAAAGAATTAATTTTGAAATAAATCACTAACATCCAATTATTTTCCAGGCTTAACCATTCTTTGTCTTAGCCCTTTCGAGTGATTCTAGGGAGCCATGTTTTTACCATGAAACTCTATTTGCCCAGTCGTAACTGATTGGATAAGAGATAGACACTGACAAACAAAACATATGTCTTGTAGAAGACTCCAAACCAAGCAAAACCAACAACAAAAACCTCTTTTTTTGGATACTTGCAATTGTATCAGTCTTTGCTAATTCCTTAAGTTAGGGATGTTTGACCCCAAGATGAGCGACATATGTCTTCTACTATGTGCCCAGCAAAGTGGAAAAAGCTGGTGCCATGGAGAAAAGAAAAATGAAACTAAAAGGCAGAGGACGATCATAAATGAAAAGTCAGAAGGTGAAAATGAGGAAAAGATGCTCTATGACTTAAAGGCTGCTTTTATTTTTTATTCTCAGCCTGAAGAATCTTGCTTGTAATATATGTCCTTGTGTTTTTCAGAAGGAAATGCTTTTATTAAGTCAGCCTGATTGTTTCATTTATTGTATCCAAATGATCTTCCACTGAGACACTCACCATTCATTTTCTCAGTATCATCAGGGGTAAATAATGTCCCTTTATTTTAGTTAATACAAACAAAATGAGATATTTGTGTTTAAGTCACTGATGGGAACCTAGGAGCTGGAGTGTCATCTTTGGATTTTCCATAATGGTACATGGCTATTCAATAAAACAAAGCTCTCATGTAAATGTCCGTTTATGCTTCCTGAATAAGATTATCAGCTTTAATAAAATCTTTTCATGAATGCCTTAATCTTAACAGTATTATTAATATCTTGTTTGAAAAATGATTACTGATGCGATAAAGTTGAAAAACAGAACCTTTGGAACTCAGAGCATGTGGCTTTAAGATTCTGGTTCTGCCACATTAGCTTGTGATCTTAGGAAAGTTACTTAGAGTTATTTTAAATGGAAATATGATTGTGGTTACCTTATTAAAATGTTATGAAAGGTAAAAGAATTTATAAACTTAAAATCCTTGAAGCTTTGATTCTTAATATACAAGCTCTTTTTTAATTGTTTTGTCATTGCTTTCAATAGCATATCTGTTAGAAAAATATGTTTAAAAAAGTATAAAGATAGCAATTTACTGGGAAATTAATACTATGTGGATAATGGATTTTGTTGTATGCTAAAATCACAGAGAAGCAGTCAGCAAACATTTCAAAGAAACATTTGTATCCAAGCAACTGGAGAGAATACATATGTTTGGTTAGTTGCTCAGTTATATCTGAATCTTTGCAGCTCTATGGATTGTAGACTGCCAGGCTTCTCTGTCCATGGGGATTCTCCAAGCAAGAATACTGGAGTGGGTTGCCATGGGGATACAGGGGATTTTCCCAACCCAGGGATTGAACCCAGGTCGCCCGCATTGCAGGCAGATTCTTTACCGACTAAGCCACCAGGGAAGCCCATATGAATACATGGTACTTCATAATTGTAGCTTCCTGCATGGACAGAGGAGCCTGGTGGGCTGCAGTCCTTGGGGTTGCAGAGTCGGACACGACTGAGCGACTTCATTTTCACTTTCATGCATTGGAGAAGGAAATGGCAACCCACTCCAGTGTTCTTGCCTCGAGAATCCCAGGGACGGGGGAGCCTGGTGGGCTTCTGTCTATGGGGTCGCACAGAGTCGGACACGATTGAAGCGACTTTGCAGCAGCAGCAGCAGCAACAGCAGCAGTTTTTCAAGTTCCTTGGAAAGTTTGGATTCTTTACCGACTAAGCCACCAGGGAAACCCCATATGAATATATAGTATTTCATAATTGTAGCTTCCTGCAGTCTTTCACCGAGAAGGCAATGGCACCCCACTCCAGTACTCTTGCCTGGAAAATGCCATGGAGGATGGAGCCTTGTAGGCTGCAGTCCATGGGGTCGCTAGAGTCGGACACGACTGAGCGAATTCACTTTCACGCATTGGAGAAGGAAATGGCAACCCACTCCGGTGTTCTTGCTGGGAAAACCCGGGGACGGGGAAGCCTGGTGGGCTGCCGTCTATGGGGTCGCACAGAGTCGGACACGCCTGAAGCGACTTAGCAGCAGCAGCAGCAGCAGCAGTCTTTCAAGTTCCTTGGAAACCTTTTGACCAGGGGACTTTAATAACATAACCATGACCTGCATTCAGTTGGTCTTGCAAGGTCAGAGAGTAGTTTGGTTAGGGGCTTGTACAGTTGAATCCTACTTAATGCTAAGTGTAAAACACTATTCCAGACCTTTATTTTTCTATAGATTTATAAACTTTCTTTCACTAACTTTTCTTCATGAGTAGTTAAAAATATATGAATTCCACTCCTTGCTAATTTCTTGATAATCTTACACTACTGCCTTTGAATAATATAACTACACTGTTGCCCCTAATTCTTAAAGACTTAACCTTAAAGACTGTACTTGGTTTTGAATCCTGGAGTGTAATTGGAGCAGCCTGCAGGCTGCTTTGACTTTAAGAAGTTTTACCATTTCTCTTCTAAATATCTTTTGCTATATGTTGTTCATATAATCAGCAATGTGTGAAATTTAGGTGTCTGACTCTAGTCCCTACAGGGGCCTCCTTTAATTTGGTGTTTGTCCTCATTCTTAAATTCAGCCATCATAGAAACCCATGCTTTGATTATTATGACAAACCACTGGGAGAATTGAATTACCTGTAGTGCCTTCCATTCACTTTTTCATTCATGATTGGTCAGTTCCAGCTGCTAATACTCAGCCAATAGCAATATCGACTCATGTAAAATGCTTTTTTTCTTCCCCCCGCACAATGTTTTTTCTGCTTATCACCTCTTATTTTTTAATGTGCCATGAATCTTAAACTTCTGGTTTATTTTACTATGTTATTATATTTATTATTTTATTTCAGTTTAAGGTAAGTGAGACATTTTGAAATTGTGGAATCATGGTATATATTCTACAATCTGCTAATTACTAGTAATAGGATTTTTAGCCAATGACTTGAGTTTTTTGACTCAAGCTGTCTTTATTTTCAAAGTGAATTTGAAGGTATATAAAAAAATAAACTTTAAAAAAACATGTACTGTAACATTCTCTGTAGTCCTTTCGAACTTATTAAACACCTCTGTTTATGTGGGTCTTCGCCTGATAGCATGACCCAAACAGACTTTCACTCCTGAGTTGTCTGAGCCATTAGCAATCCTGCCCAAATGCGATTATTGTAGTTTTCCGTTAGCTTTACTCACAGGATATGCTGCTGCTGCTTCTAAGTTGCTTCAGTCGTGTCTGACTCTGTGCGACCCCATGGATGGCAGCCCACCAGGCTCCCCCATCCCTGGGATTATCCAGGCAAGAACACTGGAGTGGGTTGCCATTTCCTTCTCCAATGCATGAAAGGGAAAAGTGAAAGTGAAGTCGATCAGTCGTGTCCTACTCTAGCGACCCCATGGACGGCAGCCCACCAGGCTCCTCCGTCCATGGGATTTTCCAGGCAAGAACACAGGATATGAGATGTCCTATTTTCCAAACTCTTCTTTACTTACATTGTGCCTCCAGTGAAGCTGGATTTACTCCTGGTATTCACTCCAGCCAGTAGTGTAACACTCATCTTTGTTCCTTTAGAAGCATGAGGAGTCCAAGTGGCCAGGGTGCTGTCTTACTTTCAAGTTCAGTGTAATAACTGTTGTATATACTAGTGAAAGCAAATGTTTTGTTAGTGAATCAAGAGTAACAGGTGGTGGCACTTACACAGGTGAAGTAATAATAGTATCCTGTCCATCTATTTCAGTTTTAGGGAAACCATGCTCAACTTGCCAGTGTCATGGGTCTCTGAGTTAGGCTATTCTGATTACTGCTTTGGCTCCACTATTCATTTTGGTAGCCACACCCACCTTATCTTTGGTACTTAAGTGACATTACTTGAGTCTTACAACCCTGAGTTTCCATTACTCCCATTGCATTAAGGGATTCAATTTGATGGTAGAATTTCCCCTGTAAATATTTGACCTAGTGAGAATAACAACCATGAAACCTTTTAAGAATACTGGGTCTTCCCTGAGACTTTTTTTTTTAAATATATAGTCATGGTTTAATTATGTTGTGTCCTCTGAGACTTCCCAGGATGGGTGAGGAAATCCTACATGGAAAATGCTCTCTAATATTCCAATTTCCCTAAACTTTGAGATGCCTTTCTCTACAGTATGCAAGACATGTGAGCATTTCAACTTCTTTTAGTTATAGGCTATCTTTGGGTCCATGTTTCTGGCAATCAATTAAACATCTGAAATCTATGCTTAATGGGCTCATCCAATAATCTTGGACTGATTCAACAAAATATTCTTATTACCATGATACCACATCATTAATATCCATTACCACATGTATTTCTCTTATGTCTATACAAGAAAAAAAGGTTAGAAAAACCATGCAGTTTTTGTGCAATACACAGGAAACACTTCATAAGTTATACTTTGTACCTCACTTTTTGGAGCCTGCCAGAACTTGAGTCTTTATATGTCAAAAGGCAAAGAGGGATAGTAGGGTTAGGCCCTGAAGATAATCAGCAGGGCTCTGAAAGGAAAATACTTCAGGGGAAGCCATTACAAATGCTTTAGGCAAAGGTGGGCTTAACCTCTTCAGGTAAGAAGACTATGTCTACTGGCTAAGAAGGCCAATCAGAATTTAAAGATTCAATGTCCCCAGCTTCACTGGAACCTGACCATATGCACCCACTTCAAATTTCAGGTTCACATTCCTTCCAACGACCTAACTTTGATAGAACACATTCTGTAAAGTTGAGAATTAATTTGTGCAGTAATTCAGTCACTCACAGGATGAGACTCTGGCTTGTTTTTCTTTGTTACAGAAGTCACCTTGATCCCATTAACAACAAGAGAAAATACGTTATTTCAGGGAAGTAATAGAAGCTTTTAATCATTTATGCCTGATTTGAGTTGAGAATTTAAGCTCTAAGCTCATCATTTTCTTTCCCTCCATTCTATAGCACAGTTAGGAATAATCAGCCAATCCTATGATTACTCCTCAACCTGACTAAAATGTTCTAAGGTGATAAATACATGGTCACCCAGAACCTCACTTCTTACTGATATTTGGTTAGGCATATCCACATGGCAATATTTTGTGTATCTAGATTGCCACATCATGACATGTGCTACTAGTGACCTCTTCAACATTGGCAATAAAATCTTTAGTTTCTCTGAATCCAATCTCTAAGATTAGAGAATCATTTCTGGAAAACCAGAACCCAAATTAGGAAACTCATATTTAAAATTCTTTCTTCCACAGATTAAAAAAAAAAAAAAGTTTTCTTCTTATGAGAACTTGGTTTCATTTTGACTTTTAAGTTGATTGCATCAGGTCCATACAAATTATATAGGATAATATTCTCAAATATTCTTTATGAACTTCAATCGAATCTACAAAGTACCATCATAACAATACCTAAATTAGGGTTTTACTGGGTACCTGGAGACTAGAGCCTAGGAAAATTGACTAATCAAAAGATGATAACAATTATCAGAAGTCCCATGGAGTGTTATGAGAATAAAATGTCCTAGCATAAAATAAAGCATTTATCACTGTCTGGCATGTATTAAGTGCTACCAAAAGTGTTAACTATTGTTTAAGCCATTATGGGTTGGATTTCTACTTCTTGAAGCAAAATGTTCCTTAACATTTTTCATAATTAGTTAGAAAGTAAGGAGTCTCCTACTTGCTGGAAAAAAGATGTGCAGGAGCTTGTATTCAGCCATTCATCCTTGTCTTGGTCATTCTGGCAACTCAGCATTATGATTGGTCATGCCTGTCACAACTACAGAACAAGCTACTGATTAGCCTTATGTTCAGGGAAAAAAGAAAGTTTCCAAAAAAAAAAAAAAGCTGAGGAACAATAAATCAAATGCTGATAATAGCCATAATTTTCTACTTTCTAACATGTATGTATGTGCATGCACACACACTCACACACACATACACGCACACATACCTTATAATGCACAGAATTCTAAACTTTTCCCTATGTGATACTATCACTCCACATGCAACACAAAACACACTCACAAAAGAAGCAATTTCTGAGCCAGATCCATCGCTTTTCATTCCCATCCAAGGCCAGGGGGCCACGCTATCTGCAATCTTTTCATTTAGGCTTAGATATGTAATCAGGAAAATTCTGGAGTATGCGATAAACTACCTTTGTATGTAGCCACCAGGCTTCCTTGGTGGCTCAGATGGTAAAGAATCTGCCTGTAATGTGGGAGACCTGGGTTCAATCCCTGCGGGGTGGGGGAGATCTCCTGGAGAAGGGCATGGCAACCCACTCCAGTATTCTTGCCTGGAGAATCCCCATGGACAGAGGAGCCTGGTGGGCTGCAGTCTATGGGGTCACAAAGAGTTGGTCATGACAGAGTGACTAAGCACAACCTTGTATGTAGCCAGTGTTTATTTACGTATGGAAACCTGGGTAACTCTCAAACAACAACCGATCAGAAAAGAAGTGAAAATAGCACATAATAGTCACCACTTGAAACTTTCATCTTCCAACAGGAAGAGTATAAAAGGAACTAAAGCACTTCCTTAAAGAGAATGGAATTATTAAACGAATTATTATTCCAAACTGCCCCAGATTCTACCACCTGAAAGTATTCCCTTTCTTCCTTGTCTTCTGCCCACCAAAGACGATCTTTGGGGTAAAGGAGCATCATAGTAATGCAACAGGCTTTGAATGTATTCCTCTCCTGGTTAAGCACCCTTGAAGCAGAGGGATACCCACATTGAAAAAAAGAAAGGAGATAATCTACTTTAATCCCTTTGGAAACATTTGCTCTTTGGTAAATAGACTGATGGCATTTATTACTTTTATTTTTTTTTTCTTTCTTTCTTCTTTATCTTTAGTGATAACACTTAAGATTCAATCTTCAGCATATTTCAAGTATACAATACAGAATTATCAACTACAGTCACCATGCCATACCATAGATCTTCAGTGCTAGGGCTGATCATTTTAGAATGCTGTATTTATTATCCTTTTGCTTTTTCTTATACATTTAAAACTTACATATGTTTTGTAAAAATACTATTTGTTTTCACTTTCTTTGGGTGGTCTTATTCTGTATCTATCTTATTAAATTTGGATTATTTTTAATATGATTTTTAAAATAAATTAATTTATTTGACGATGCCAGGTCTGGCATGTGGGGTCCAGTTCCCTGACTAGGGATTGAACCTGGGGCCCCTGCAATGGGAGTGCAGAGTCTTAGCCACCAGACCACCAGGGAAGTTCCTAAGATTAAGGACATTTATAGTAAGAGTTTCATTATCTATGAAGTGTTGCTGCAGAATGTCCTTGATTCACTATTGGTTATGATAAACTACAGGGCTTCCCAGGTGGTGCTAGTGGTAAAGAATCCACCTGCCAATGCAGGAGACACAAGAGATGAGGGTTTGATCCCTAGGTCAGGAAGATCCTTTGGAGAAGGGAATGGCAACCCACTCCAGTATTCTTATCTGGAAAATTGCATGGACAGAGGAGCCTGGTAGGCCATAGTCCATGTGGTTGCAAAAAGTCAGACATGACTGAACACCATCACACATGACAAACTATGCTAGAATTTACAGCTTTCTGGTACATGGCTTCAGAGAACTATCACACAAGCTAGGTGATTACCTCGGTATAAAATGATTTTTTTGTAACATAAATGTTCCCTGCTGTGTGATGCAATAACCCACACATCTTTTTAGAACTTAAACGTATGATCTAGGCCAAAGAGTTTTTGTCCAACATGAAAACGAAGGACCTGGGAGTCATGTACAATGCCCCAGACCTCCTACTTCTTGACTGATTGTTCCCATTGCTTATATAACTCAAAGCATTATGACATTAATCCCAGGTTAAATTATTAATCAATAGGAGTCCAGCTAAAAGCATCCCTACATTAGCTGAGAGAAAATTGCCCTGTTAGACTGATAAGTTTTGGCCTCACCTCTATGATTGAGTAGATGGAGGGTCTGAGAATTTCTTCAGCTGTTGAAGAATCTCAAGATATTTCTTCAGAAATCCAAAAACCTTAAAATATTAATTGGCTGAATGTAAGCTTCACAACTTCACATCAAAGCCTACCCAGTATTTGTAGATGCTAGTAATGTCATTAGTTAGCTGGCCAGAGGATTTGGCTATTCCTCCCGGACTCAGTGTATTACAGAGAGAAATGTCCTGCCTCAACAATGCTTCAGATCTGTCTTGCATTGTCTTCTTTGTCTCTTGGCAGGCTATATTTTATTTCAACTTTTTTTTCTAGCTTGTAGAAATGTTTACTCAAAAGAGAAAGACATGAGCAATTCTCTTAAATATCCTGTATCTTTTTTCCCCCCACCAAGTCAGCTAAAGAGACTCAGCTTATACAGTGTCCAAGAACCAGGATATCATAGATGTATTTTAATAGCTGATTACTGCCTATGGACTTGGATGGTTACCATCTGTGTTTGTTTGCCAGGAGTGTCATAACAAAATACCATAAACTGTGGCTGAAATGGTAAAAATGAAATACTCACAGTTCTAGAGGCTAGAAATCTGAGGTCAAGGTGTCGGCAGGATTTATTCCTTTTGAGGATCTGTGAGGAAGAATCTATCTCAGGCCTCTTTCCTTGGCTTGTAGATGACCATCTTCTCTCTGTGCCTCTGTACATTGTCTTTCCTTTATGAGTGTCTGTAGTCAAATTTTCCCTTCTTATAATAACACTAGTCATGTTGGATTAGGGTCCACCCTAATGACCTCACTTTAAGTTAAATAATTTATGACATCAGCAATGACCTTATTTCCAAATAAACTCACACTCTGAATTTAGAGGGATTAGAACATCAGCATATAATTTTGGGGGAGACGCAATTCACCCCATAACACCACCTTGGTTATGTGAAAAGGACTGTATCCTAGCCTCTTGATATAGCCTATTTCCCATTTTGTGGTCTGCTTTTAGCAACATTCCATCCATCTTCCTGAACGTATTAATCAAGATTCCAATGGACAGAAACCTTACATGTGAATATAAAGAATGCTGGCATTTGTATTCAGTTTTGTTACTGAATTACATAGAGGATGGAACTGGCTTTGAGGATCATAAAGCACTTGAAAATTATTGAGACTTTACAGGAGACCCAGGTTCAATCTCTGGGTTGGGAAGATCTCCTGGAGAAGGAAATGGCAACCCACTCCAGTACTCTCACCTGGAAAATCCCATGGACGGAGAATCCTGGTAGGCTGCAGTCCATGGGGTCACAAAGAGTTGGACACGACTGACTGACTTGACTCACTCACTCTTTCTTTTATATGTTTCTCTCTTACTGTTGGCTTGATTATCTCAAGCCAGCTGCTCAGGAGAGATTGAATCCACAACAACAGAGTTCTAGGCTCATGTCCATGGAGCCTCAGGCATCCAAGAACTGAAAGCAGGCATTTCACAGTCGGCTCCTGCAAGAACAAACCCAATGAAGACTCTCTGTAGTTCCAGCTTTATGGATATCTTCACCTCTGGATCAATCATGGTGACTAAAGATGGGTGAGTTTTATCACGGCTTACCTGCTCACACCTAATGCCCTAGGATTGGGGTAAAATGATTTGAAAGAAAAACATAAACAGTAAACAAACTTTTATGCTGCTAGCTTATCTGGCACTTCAAACATCTTAGAAAATGATGCTTAATATCCTAAGTACTTTCCTCAATGGAAAAAATGCAAAACAGAAGAACAGAAGATTCTTTTTTTTTTTTTTCATTTCCTTTTAACAATCATTTTGGCTATTACTATGCTCTTTATCTCCTTTTTTTGTGGTTTAGTTTGTGTCTTATCTTTTACATTTCAGAATATTTTCCTAATATTCGTTGTTCTGTGTGTGTGTGTGTGTGTGCATGTATGTGTAATATATGTACGTACATGTTTGAGTATTTTTTTTTCTTTAGTTCGGATAAAAGCACAAAACTGTGGTTGAATTATTCTGCTCTCTCCCTCATTGCTCAACTGGTTATGGATAGGGAAAAAAAAATAATACTGTGAGATGTATGCTGTGAACTCATATGAAACAATTTAGTCATTCAACATTCATTAGGAACTTTTATTAAATATTGATACCTTTGAAAATTAGAAGCAGATGGGAAGTGGTATGGGCTTCCAAGATGGCAGTAGTGGTAAAGAACCCACATGACAATGCAGGATACATACGAGAGGTGGGATTGATCTCTGGGTCAGGAAGATCCCCTGGAGGAGGGCATGGTAACCCACTCTTGTATTCTTAACTGGAGAATTCTATGAACAGAGGAGCCTGGTGAGCTACAGTCCATAGGGTTACAAAGAGTTGGACATGACTGAAGTGACTGAGCATGCAGCATGGGGAGTGGTATACAGGCATTTTCCCATAATTTCACTATTAGATTATTTTTCCCATGGTCTTTTTTAGACCAAATTCTTCAGAATTTGGAAAGCAGATGTATTGGAAAGCAGATAAAAATAATTCAAAAACTCATTTATTTCTAGGCTCAGGGAAATTTTACTCTTTTTTAAAGAAAAATGCTATCAATTATCTTATATGAAAGGCAATTCCAATTCAGCAATAGTAGCATACCAGCTAAAAATTAAAGCTGGATCAGCAGATGATGAACACAGAAACCATTGGAGCCCCATATTGGGAAAAAATGAAGTCACTCAGTTATATCCAACTCTTTGTGACCCATGGCCTGTAGTTGGCCAGGCTCCTCCATCTATGGGATTTTCCAGGCAAAAATACTGGAATGGGTTGCCATTTCCTTCTCCAGGGAATCTTCCTGAACCAGGGATCAAACCCGGGTCTCCTGCATTACAGGCAGACTTTTTACTGTCTAAGCCATCAGGGAGTACCTTTTTTTTTTTTTTTTTAATTGGGAATGCAAGTTCAAAGGTAGTTGTGGTTGATTTTGCCAGATAGTTTTCCTTCTTTCGTGCAAAGACTTTCTACCAGCTCACCTATTTTGAATAACACTTATTTCTCTTAATTTTCTTTAATACTTCTCATACTAGTTAGCAAACTGTGTGATGGAAAAATTGATAATGATATTTGAAGTGTTTTAAGAGACCCAAGTCTGGAGCGTGCTTTTCTGCTTTGAGTTGCTTCAAACCATCCTTTACTGCATTGTAGATTAGAGTCCACTTATGCACAATATAAAACTGTTTATACTGGAGTGTGTTTAAAATAAATTAATCCATAGACAATATAACACTAGGTTAGATGGATGGATTATGCAACATGTAGTTTCAGTCCAAGGTCAAGACGTCCTAGGTGAAATTCTGAGGAATTAGAAAACTCGATCTGCATAACATATTTTTTTCTGGGTTAATTAAATAACAACAGCTCAGCTAGAAACTAGATTTCTATATTTGCTTTTAATTTTCACACCACCTTCCTCGTCAGGTACAGTATGGCTAAACGACATCTTTTTATTCAACAACTCATTGGGTTAAGAAAGCCAGATACTGTATCAGGAAAATCTGCACAGAAAGTTCCATTTTCCTACAAAGGTTTTGTTTGTAGTGGCTGTACTTGTTTTCATTTTCTTTTTTTTAATTTAGAAATAACATCATGCATGTTTAGAGAGGTTAAGACATTCTGAGTTTATTAAGTATCTTAGTAATTACTGAGCTTTTTTTTTTCTTTATTCCTGGAAACCATGGGGCTGGGTGATTTCTTCCAGATTGTCCTCCTATCTCACACCCACAAATTCATTGTCATAGCACTAAGAACTGTTAACACTGATCCTCTGTCCTTTACCAGACTCTCTTAATGTATTAAGTCTATAATCATCCATCTCTGTTTAAGATCTTGGGTAGTACTCTCCCTAGCTACTGCAACATAATGGGGTTTTGTTTGTTCTCTCAAACATATTATTTTGATAACTCCTGTTCCTATCAAGACTAAAAAATGGGAGTTGTCCATTTGCCTTCACTAATCATGTTTCTCAAAACTCTTCTTAATAATCATTTGCTTGTTGTTTCTGACTTTATTACCACTCAGTATGTAATCTCTTATTATTCCACTGGTTCTAAAGGTCAGTTTGTTTAAATAAACATTCTTACTCTAATAGATAAGAGAAAGTGTGCAAAGACATTGGGTGGGCTTTCTACCATGAAGAAGTTCAAAGTGTTAGCTGCTCAGTCGTGTCTGACTCTTTGTGATGCCACGGACTATAGCCTACCAGGCTCCTCTGTCCGTGAAATTTTCCAGGCAAGAATACTGGAGTGAGGAGCCATTCCCTTCTCCAGGGGATCTTCCTGATCCAGAGATTGAACTGAGTCTCCTGCATTGCAGATAGATTCTTTACTGTCAGAGTCACCAGGGAAGCCCAGGTTTTCTACCATGAATTTCAACAAATAGATATTTTCTTGTTTATGGATTATTACAGCTTTCTTTAAAACAATTATCATTATACCTTAACAATTAATATATGCTAAAATATGAGTCAAACTTAAATAGGTATTAATAAAAAAGATAAAACATACTATAAATGACACTTGTCATAAACCCAAAATAAGCCCTTTAGCCAAGATATTTAACACCTTTTCTTTTCCCCCTCTTAGTAGACCACTGAAAAATAAAAATATTCAAATATTCCATAAATAAATTAATTTACAAAAAATTTAAAGGAAGCAAAATATTATGGAGAAACCACCTAGCATTTCAGATATGTTAACAGAGTAAAATGTGTTAAACCTCAGACTACCAATTTATATCTAGACAAGAAGTTCAACTATGCACTACTTAAGAGATGGAATCTCAAATAAAAAAGACTCAAAGAAGGAAGACTTAAAAATCAAACTTCCTTCAGGCAAGCTCAAACAAAATTCAAATAAGGGCATTACAATATTAGTATAATCCAAACTATAATTCAGGATAAAACCATTTATCAAAATAAAAGAGGCAATTGTTAACACTGGGTTTGTAATAGCAAAATGCTAAGGCATATGTGAAAACATATTCAGGGACTTGTTCTTTCTCTCTTCTAGCTGCAATTTGACATATATGTGTGTGTGTATGTGTGTGTGTACATACCAGTATGTACAGTGCACAATTATCTTCCATTCTTCTTTAATCTCTATAATGTCTTATTTCTTAAACAAATACAGTCTGATATGCTAACAGATGCTGATTTTACCTGTTCCCCAATTAGCATATTAGCAATTCAGTGGAGGTTTTTAGTAGCTCAAAACAGTGGAGAATAAAAAGAATGAACATTTTGAGCATCAGTTTGAAACTCCATAAATTCAGAGAATGTAGCTGAAATGGAACTGTTTGCACATATTAAATGACATAGATCAATTAATTTCTTTTGGTTTTCCAAACAAATTTAGACTATCAAATAGATTTACCTCTGGCATGTAATTAATGTAAAAAGGAAATTGTGGAAGCAAAAGGAGAAAAATGATACATCGATGCTAGTCCAGTAGAATGGTTGGCATTTCTACATTGCAGCCTTTGGCAAGATTAAACTGCACTCCGGTGTATTTTTAGAAGAATGAGGCTGACAGAGTTTACAATGGGAGGTGATAGAACTGGATCAGATCAACCTGCTATGTTCCAAGGTACACTGTTCAGCAATCCCAGGGGGCCACTTAAAGTCTATAATCTTTCTTATTGTAGTGAGGATTTGAGAAATAATTGCTGGCATGTGGCGATTTCTTTATTGTTTTTTGCTGAGCTAAGCGGATTAAATCAAGGTTACCTCAAGTTTTTTTTATATCTTAAACAACAAAAATATTCAGTATCTCTAGAATAGCAATAGAACCCTAAAGGCAAAAATACCAATAGTTCCATATTTTATTGTTCAGCTGAACTTATGTTTATGTGTAACACTCATTTCAAAGGTCTATGCAAGGGAATATGACCAAGTGTATTATGCTCCTTAAAGGCAATTTAAAGCTTAAGTCAGATATTGTAATTAATATGTCACATCCAATATGTCAAATATAATGTTTAGAAAATATAGACTGCACTTGTTTGATATGTCAGTATATTTATGTCAAAATCAATATAATATATTTAGATCAAACCTGATTGCTAATCACCAAATTATAAATAGGTATTTTCAAAGTACATTTGAAGCAAATGTTTTGGGTTATTTCTGCTTCTCCCAGTTTTTAAAACTGTCATGTTGTCTATCACATTCAGGTAGTAAATCATCTTTCTGATTAACAGAAACATCATTTTGAGAGCTTGATGAAACATTATGCTAGGATAATTAAAATATTTTAAAACAAAAATAGCTTTAAAAAGTTATATTTGAAAAGGACATAAATATTTTTCTTTTATAAAGTTACAGCATGTATATTATCATATGTGAAACAGATCGCCAGTCCAGGTTCGATGCATGAAACAGGGTGCTCAAGGCTGGTGCGCTGGGATGATCCAGAGGGATGGGATGGGGAGGGAGGTGGGAGAGAGGTTCAGGATGGGGAACACATGTACACCCATGGCTGATTTATGTCAATGTATGACAAAACCACTGCAATATTGTAAAGTAATTAGCCTCCAATTAAAATAAATAAATAAAAAAAAAAATAAAGTTACAGCATTAAAATTTGGTGAACGAGAAAATTGTGTAATTTAGTTCTTTTTTTAATAAATATTATCTTCAAATTTCTGAAACACTTAGGGAATATGGCCTTAGTAATCAGCTTATGCCTTTTAAAATCAACAGATGATGTTTAAATATTAAGATACAATTTAAAAGCTTTGCAAGTCTGTTTAGTCATCTATGGTTAACAAAATAAAGAAAAAATAACAGAAATCCAAATATTCAAGTTTTATAGTATTTCAGTTTTCAGAACTGGTTCACAGTCATTATCTCATTCTTCCAAATGTGAGGAAATACTATTACTATGAGAATTAAAGTGTAGTCTTATTTTGTGGTGGCTTGATTTAGTCATCCAGCTTGTCAGTAGAGAGGCCATGAAGATGAGAATTCAGATTAGAATATTCAATAAGTAACACTATTTTTAGACAAATAATATCTCTATTGAACTATCCTCTGAGATTTCAAAACACTTTCTCAAGCATATTCAATTCTACAGTTATAGCTCCTATACAGGCTAGCCAATTTATCTTTAAATCTCACCTCTGTATCTTTTATCCTGTCAACTCATTTCTCTTTTATGGTTCCTAGAGCAACCTTGTATTATAATTGTTAGCTAACATATCTGCTGATTCTTTTAAAGAAGAATATCTCTGTTAAATCCATCTGGTATAGCATGTCATTTCAGGCAATGTTTCCTTATTGATTTTCTGTCAGGATGATCTATCCATTGATGAAAGTGGATATTAAAGTCCCCTACTATTACTGTATCGCTGTCTACTTCTTCCTCTAGGGGAATTTGAGGATATTTCTTATTCAACTTTCTATATTAAATGTTGAACATAGTGACTGGCAGATATGAGGTATTTAATAAACAAGTAAAATAAATGAAAGATACAGTGAAAACAAAACATGGTAAACATATTTCTGAGTAGAGATTTTAACATCCATAAACTCTGCCTGTATTTACATGTCTTATCCATTACTGAATTTCTAGGGTATTATGAATGTGTGCATTGAAATTTTATTAAAGACGATATGTTACAAACAACTAATTCATTACATAGAATTTTTGAAAGCAATATTTTCATTAGTACAGGGTAAATGTTTATATTCTATCAAATGTTTATATTCTATCAGAAGGGAAAACGTATATTTTACAGCAATTTTTCCTAAGAATAATTTTGAGTCTCTCTTAAACATAGGTTGTGAAACTTCTTTTTCTCAGACAATACTTGTTACTTCAAGGAGTTGGCATTTCAGTTTTTATTTCTGAAAATATGATTGATGGATGACACTCCAATGATTTCAAAAGGACCTCACATCCTTTATTGTTGCATAACAAAGCACCAAAACGTTTAATGTCTTAAAAGAAATGTGCTCTTTCTCACAATTCTATGAAATGCCTGATCAGTGCTTCAGGAATCACTTTGCATCACTAGGTCTCATTCAGGCAGTTACAGCCAGCTGACAGATGTGCTGGAGGTTGAATTCAAAGGAAACAGCTGGATTGCTGGGAACTTTAATCTTGAAGATTCTCCACAGCCTGGAGATCTTATGGCAACATTGTGTGAGGGCAAACCCAGTGCCTTATATTAGCCAATATCTTGAATTTGATGTGGAAGTGGCCTCCATGGAATAACGGATAATGAGAGGCATATTTTATTCTGGATCATTAGGGTAAAACTCTAAGCATTACTCAATATTAATATTTAAAATCTCAAACACATATGCATTATTAAATAAATTGTAATAATTCCACGTTAATAGTACATTCATAACGTTTAATGTCACAGTCTTAGCAGGATGGAAAAGAGTTGAAATTTTGAAATCATCAAAGCAAGCAAATTACTTTTCTCATGTTGGGTCATATAACTAAACTTTTTGACTTTCCAGTAATCATTTTCTGAAAACTATGCCAAAATAAATCATTCTAAAAGTTTTAGCTTGGAAGTTCTATTCCCTTTATTAATTCTATATTTTTATCACCACATCTTGAGGCAGCCCTGAACGTGTGCCAGTCAGATATCTCTTCAAGAGCATCATTGCTGTATGGATGCAAGAGTACAGATAGCTCACAACCTCCAGCTGCATCACTTGCTAGATGTAACTGAGTCTTAAGCAGAGGTCATGATCCTCCTGAATATCTTTCTTCCAGGAATGCACCATCGTAGAGGGACCAGGACCAGGCTGTTTTTGCACGGTGTGAGATTCATCTAATACTGATGAGTAGGATAGCTATCTAAATTGGTGACAGGACGTCTCATAGAAGCCTAGAGAAAGCAATATCCTGTGCTGAGCTAAGTTGAAATACCAGAATTGTAGTGACAAACAACAGAAGAAATAAAAGTCTCGGGAAAGTGGTCATGCTAGAACCAGTATTTTATATGAGACCAAATGATCACTGGAGGATCATGTTCCAAGGGAAGGCTCAGAAGACACATTATGAAGGATATTGGGAATGTTCTCATGAGAGGGACCCGAGCATTACTCAGAAGTCCTGGCCAGGGGTCACTGTAGGAGAATTTGCTATGGAGCTCAACATATCGATAGCTATGGGGACAGTGCATCAAAACAATAAAAGCCCAGTGGCAAATCTTAATAGGCCAAAGCGGGGGCAGAGGTGATACCAATTACTATAATAAGTGGGGAGATCAGAGTGGCAGTCAAGCCACTCAGGACTGACACATAGAAAATTGAAAAGATGGCTAACAGAACATTAGTGGGTCTGAGAACAAAATGTGTGAAGCCAACAATGTTTCACTAAATATACATAAACGAAAGAAAGATTGAATGAGCAGGAGACTAAGGGAAGTCCCTCCAATAGAATCGTAATTCTTACTCAATTTCCAGAACTGAGTTAGTTTTTGAACCCAGAATGCACTGATTGAAGTAGCTAGATCCCCAAGTGGGAAGATTCACAATAATTAAACAGGGAAGAGATTCCTTCAGCCCTTCCCCAAAGGAACATTCAGATGCTTACTTGGATGATACACTAGGAAATGGGGATCCCCCAGCATTTTAGGAACAACTGAACACAAGATCTGAGTGAGCTTTGATACTTGAAGAACAGAAAATCATTGTGGCTTCACTATTAAAATAGTTGCAGACAGGAGACAAGTAGTTACTGAAGTTGTGGTCAAAATCTAATTGTGGAACCAATAGTTAAATCCCTCTAGTCTTGAATGTATAATTGAAGTTGAAGTCACTGGTAGCTGAAATACATCTGATACTAGGTCATTGATCTGAGGGATAAGATCTATTATGATTGTGGTAGTTAAGCATCTGAAACTGCCCATACCTTCTCCTTGATAGTGAATCAAAACCTGGAGTATATCTCCAGGGTGGAAGAAATTTGTGTCACCTTTTGATGTATGGCAAAACCAATACAATATTGTAAAGTAATTAGCCTCCAATTAAAATAAATAAATTTATATTAAAAAATGTAAATAATGCATAGAGGTAATTCTTATGATTGTTTAATTTGCCAGCGTGGCCCTTGCAGAAATTTGAGGGATCCTGGAGAATGAATGCATAATACCAGAGTTTCAATAAAGTGGTATTCTTAAACTTAGATGCCATGATGAACAACTTTAAGTGGATAAATACATCTGCTGCTGCTGCTGCTGCGTCTCTTCAGTCATGTCCGACTCTGTGCGACCCCAGAGATGGCCTCCTACCAGGCTCCTCTGTCCCTGGGATTCTCCAGGTAAGAACACTGGAGTGGGTTGCCATTTCCTTCTCCAATGCATGAAAGTGAAAAGTGAAAGTGAAGTCGCTCAGTCATGTTTGACTCTTAGCGACCACATGGACTGCAGCCTACCAGGCTCCTCTGTCCATGGGGTTTTCCAGGCAAGAGTACTGGAGTGGGGTGCCATTGCCTTCTCCAAAATACATCTGAAGTTATACTGAAAGTGACCATCAATTTAGTAAATATGTGTTTAATTTAGAGTGGTCAAAAAGTGTTTTTGTTAACATGAAATAGACTAGAATATACCTATTTGGTTTTTCCCCAGGCCCCAAGAGTCTATTAATTGTTATTCCTTCTGTTGTAATTGGAGAAGGAAATGGCAACCCACTCCAGTACTCTTGCCTGGAGAATCCCATGGAGGGAGGAGCCTGGTAGGGCTACAGTCCATGGGGTCACAAAGAGTCAGACACGACTGAGCGACTGAACTTTGCACTTTCTGTTGTAATACAGCTTTAAAAAAATATCTGAATCATTTGGATTGCCCAAAACATCACATTGATCAACTTCATCCATATATTTTAACCATATAACCTTAAGTAAGGTATGATGAGGCCAGATAAGAAAGGTAAGAGAGAGAAACTATAAAGAGTTTACAGTTTGTTTTATACTTATGGTCCTATGGAGAGAGTATAGAATGTCATGTAGAACACTCAGGGGAAATGTTAGAGTCTATCACAAGGGGTGGGGGGATGCAGAGGTTGTGGGAAATTGCCTTTATGGTGTTTTCTGTGGAACGAAAAGGTTAAAATAAGGAAAGCAAGCTTAGGATTAGATAATGCTAAAAACTGCAGTGGACTTTAGGGCATAGGAGCTATCCGTGGTTGCCAGGTACCTGGCCCTGGGGGTATTATGGAGGTGTATAATTTCTCCCAGTATAAGAATCAGAGAGAAAATTAATTGAAGTATGGGCATAATTAATTAATTGGTTTCCCTAGTGGCTCAGATGGCAGAGAATCTGTATGCAATGTAGGAGACCCAGGTTCAATCCCTGGGTTGGGAAGAGCCCCTTGAGAAGGGGATGGCAAGCCATTCCAGTATTCTTGCCTGGAGAATTCCATGGTCAGAAGAGCTTAGTGAACCATAATCCATGGAGTTGCAAAAAGTCAGACAAAACTGAGACACTAACACTTTCACTTTCACATGGGCTTAATGAGCTTCTTAAGAAAAGGAACTAATTGGCCTCTAGCCAGGGTTCAAAACTAAGTCAATATCAGTCACACACACACACACACACACACACACAAACATATTACACCAGGACATGATGATCACTCAGGATAAGTATAGTATACATTTATTCATGGGCAATAGCAAGTGAGGTGACCAACTCCATGATGACCTGGAACAAAAAGGACTGGTGGGTCAGAGACAAAGAGCTGTCGGATAGAACCATTGTGTGGATATCTAGGAGAGAGCACAAAGAGTAGAAATCACTCATAATGGAAGAGAGGTTAAATAACCAAGGAGACTAAATGACTTATATTTTCCCATTTTTGTCTTCACCCACTCCAGAAATTGCATGATATGGACCTGACTGGAGTGGCCACAGTGATAGCTTGGAGACCATATGTGGGGCCAACAGCATAGACTCCAAATATCAGATGAATCTGGCTGCTGTCTCTTCTGAATGTCTAACTTGTCAGCAGGAGAGATGAACTCTAAACCACTATCATGGCATTATTCCTTGAGGAGTCCAATCAGCCATACTGAAATTCTCTCCTTGAAGAACACTAAATTATTTTCATAAGAATAAACCATTTTCTTGAGTATAGGTTTGCTTTTCCTGCCCATGGACAGGAAAACCAGCACCAACATCCACAGTAATGAATGCTTAATTGAAAAAAAAAAAAGTTGACATTCCACACAAAATGGTGTCCAACTAAAAAAAAACTTCTTTATAGCAGAGTATGTACAGGGTGTGGTCCATGACAATGGATGTATTGATTATACCTTGTAATGCTCCATCTGGATGCAGGTGGCTTTTAGAGACTGTTGAAATGGCCTAAAGCCACAACTAAACCACTGGCATGAAGATGAGGTACTAGTATCCAGAATTCTGTGTAAATACTAAATCAGAGATCTGTGTGGAGCTGTGTTCCTAACACGAAGAGCACAGGAGACTGGTAACCAATGATTGGTAGCTAGAGTGGTCTTGTTTGCTGTCATTCCCTTACCTGAAAATATGGGCCCTTTCTGGTTATAAGATTTAATCCCTGAGGGTTATGCATTCTTGCCAGATGACAGAAAGTGCTATATTGGACTGCAAATTTGTGCTGCCAATTGGGCACATTGTACTCTTTATGTTCAAAGAATAACACAAGAGGAAGAGGCTGTTTTGGCATGAGTATTTTACCCTGATCAACTAGGAGAGGTATGGCTGCTGTTATTTACTGTGAGCAGGGAAAAAAATGTCTGGAATTTAGATCATCCACCGGGGAGTGTCTTGTTCTCCATTTACTAATTAGGACTGCGAATGGATGAATGCAGCATGAACGGTCCAAGAAAGGTATGTTTATCAGAGACTCTGTTCGTTCAGGAAGGTGAGTTTGAATATTACCATCAAGTAAGCCAGTGGACCCAACAGAGGTTCTACCTGAGGTCCACAGACTTAGAATAGATAGTGGATAATGACTACCAGTGGGAAACCAAGAACAATCAGAGATAAATTTATCCTGTTAATCTCCCTCTTCTACATTTTCTTGAGAAGGAAAAGCTGGTCAGAACTTGGCAGGAGTTGATCCTTCAACATGTTTGTAGAAGTTGGTCCACATGGCGTAAGAGGGAGACTTTGGCAACCGTGGGGATGTACCACTTGGGTTCTCATCAAAGTAGTGCAGTTAACTGACAACCTCCAGCCTCAGTCCTTCAGGATCTTCCTTAGCTTTTGAAAAGACATGCCCTTTTCAGAAAGCTTGAGCCAATAAGTGACAATGGCTAGTATACTATGAACTGGCTATTTCTGACTGACACAGGGCTCATTTGACAGACAATCTTTCCACTAGACCTCCTCATTGGAATGACCCTGTCAGATCTAGATTGCAGTCCGATATTCTATCTGCCCAAGCTGTCATACTTCACTCTTTTCTCAAGTGTCAGGTAGGCATCTTGGTTAGAAGGATTTCCCTGCCCTGTTCTCTTTCCTTCTTTTAACTCTCACTTAAGTTAACCCCTGGTAAACTGTGTGGACTCAATGCTATTTCTGTGTTTCTTCCAAGAGCATCCAGCTGACACATGCATTCACCAAAATAATAATCTACAGGAAATAAAGGCCTTAAGATTTGACTTAATAAAGTCTTAAAATATTGATATTGTGTGTTCTGGACTGAATGTTTGTGCCCTCCAATATTCATGAGTTGAAGCCCTCACCTCCAGTGTGATAGTATTTAGAAAAGGGGCCTTTGAAAGCTACTTATGTTTAAATGAGATCATGCAGTTAGCACCCTGGTCTGATGGGATTAGTGTCTTTACAAGAAAAGACACCAGAAAGCTAGTTCTTGCCTCCCACATGAGCAAGAAGAGGTCATGTGATCACAGAGTAAGCTGGTACCTGCCTATAAGCTAAGAAAAGAGGCTTAAGAATAAAAGCTACCTTGCCAGTGGCTTGACCTTGGAATTCCTAGTTTTCAGAAGTATGAAAAATGAATTTCTGTTGTTTAAAACACCCAATCTATGGTACGTTGTTATGATATCCTGTGCAGACATATATATTGTGTTATGGTTTAGAACTTATTATACCTACAAATAAATTGTAAATTTCTCTGGTAAGTAGAGCTACTTTCTCATGCATCATATGAATTACAACCTTCTAATTTATACCAACTCTCCCATTTTTTTTCCATTACAAAAAACAAGACTGCTTTACAGACAAATACACAGAAAAGACTGCATTATGTGATCTCAAGAATCTCAAGAGCATTTATTAAGTCCTGATAACAGAAATCAGATGAAGGACTTAAAAGAGCTCTTGTACAAATGTGCATCAGGGCTTATTTTTGAAATGAATAGTCTAAAAGCATGTTAGAGGCAGATATATGAGAAATTCATTGAGAGAATTATTCCGGTATTAATCTTTACTTCTGCTAAAATTCCATCTCAAGTAACACTAATTATGAGAAAGTATCTTGCAAACAATATATCAAAACTTTAGTACTTTCCCTTTAAATTGAACTGATTTATCTTTGCTCAGAGCACATAAACTTTCTCAGATAAATAATTTTTAAAAAGGAACTTCTAGTAAGGAGATAAATGAAAGCCCCCAAACACTCTATTCTTAGTAGAAGAAAATATTTCACTCTTTCTTTTCTTTCTATTTATTTTTGCAAATGGGATAACTTTCACACACTTGTGATGGAAGAGTGTTTTGCACAATAAAACAAAAGCCATCCAAATGAGGTTAAAAAAATAAAAGTTCTATGAAGTAGATCAAAGCACCACATTCTTCCTCTATATCCAAATTGCCCTCCTGCTATGACTTGAAGTTTTGCAATCGATAATGGACAAAAACAGAAATATATTCATATGCAAAAAAGGACTATGGAAAATGTTGGAAGAATGAGGCTTGTTAACCACCTTAAATATAGTGGCATTTACTTTGAAAGCAATCTACAAAGTATCTCTATTTCCATTCATGTGTGAAAAGGAAGATTTTTAAAGGAGTCATTAAACACATAGAGAGGAAAAACTTGCAAGATTTGCCTTTCTCCTAGGTAGAAATAAAGTTTTATGATTAGCATGAACATGGAATTTTCTGGAGAAAATGAATCAGAACTGAATCAGAAGCTATACTATTATAGAATAATAGCAGAGTCTTAATCAAGAAGAGTAAGATCTGATTACACTTCTAGGGCTGGTTGTGCTCAGATGTGAAGTATGACATTTTATAGCAAAGAGGGCTTATAGATTGCTCAGCTGAAAGCCATTTAACTGTCTGGCACATGACATGTAGAAGCAAACCAAGGGAGGACAACATTTTTGAATAGAGCCAGATCTCATAACATGTACAGGTGGCACAGTCATTCCATTCCTAGTTTAAGCCCACCATCCAATATTAAAAATGAAACTTAATCTAATTTAGAAAATTTTATTCAGACTGGATGAGAATTTGGCAAGTTTCATGACATAGAATGGTTGAAGTTTCTGCTAGAACATCTTAAAATGATACTGACAAAGAAGAAAGGGATAAAAAGACTAAAAAACAAAGTGAAAAAAAAGCTTAATCAATTTTCTTAGCATACATTATATAATAGGAACCCTCTGACATTATAACTATAGATCTTGTTATAAGGGTGCATGATACCCATACATATTAGTAGAAAATGAGGCATAGAAAATAAAATAAGAAATAGACTTTTCTCTGTAAGAGAACTTTAAATAGTGCTGAAATATGGTTTTAAATACTTAATCAGATACCATACAGTAGTGGTTTAGAATATAAAGAGGACAGAGAAACATTAGGTAATGAATTTTCCATGAAATGCTCATTCTTTAAGATTTATTCTTTCATTTTAGTATTTGCTATAGAAAAACAAATTTCTAAATATTGGTGATAAAACAAAAAGATCATTAATGTAGAGTTTTTGTAGAATCTGATTTTGTAGAATTTACAGAGTAGTGAGAAAGGTTGCTAAAATAAAAGTAACAATAAATTGATAACTGCTACAATGAAGAATAGAGCCAGGATAAATCAGAGCAAAATCCTTGAGGTAGGACAGAATAAAGTTTCAGGGGGAAATAAACAAACACAGAATTTTCCAGTGTGAAAAATATTTGTAAATGTCTAGATTTAGTAACATTAGATTGGTTTCTTCATTGAAAGTTCTCTTAAAACTACTGCTATTTTAATCAATGTCATGATTCCCTATAAGATGAGAGGTATAAGGTATAACACTCATCTTCCCTTATATCTCATTCGGTAAAGAGTCTGCTTGTGATGCAGGAGACCTGGGTTCGATTCCTGGGTCAGGAAGACCCCCTGGAGAAGGCATGCAACCCACTCCAGTATTCTTGCCTGGAGAATTCCATGGACAGGGGAGCCTGGCAGGCTACAGTCTGTGGGGTCACAAGAGTTGGACATGACTTAGTGACTAAACCACCACCAGGGACTGAACAGTTAAATTCCCCAAGCATCTTCAGTTCTTTAAAAAAAGATGTCTTTTCCTATTAGGAGGAGAATCTTCCTAGTGGTACTCAGCTGGTAATTACTCTCTCCTCAAAAGCAATGAGGTGAATGAGCTTCTCATAGAGATGGCAGAAGAAGCAGAACATAAAATGTAAGTAAAGTTCAATGACAGTGAGTTGAGGATTCAGGTAGGAAGTGATTAAAAGGCGGGGAGGGGGGGGCAGATTTATTAACCATGGTCTGATAGGCACTGGATTAATGTATGTTATTGGAAAAGGAAATGGACACCCCCCCCCCAAGTATTTTTGCCTGGGAAATCCCATGGACAGAAGAGCTTGATGGGCTATAGTCCATGGGGTTGGCAAAGAGTCAGACACAACATAATGACTAAACAACAGCAATAATGTATATTATATGTGAAATAGAATAAATGTAATCACAATAGAAAATAAAGGAACAAATCTGACTTGTTAGATGATTGATACTGAATTAGATTGATAACAATTGCACACTTTCTTCCACTTTTGCCTTCAAACCAACTGAGAGATTAAATCACAGAAATCAGAATGTTAGAGAAAAATGCCTACTGTACTACTAGGGAAGGCTGGGCTGGAATCTGTTGCTGAATTAGGGCAGTCACAGTGGAGGACTTGTTACTTCATCCAGAATTAACTTCCTTACTCAGTCACAGAAAAAACCTGGGTGTTCATAGACCTTTTCTTGAGGAATACTGCTTGTGTAAATACTGCTTGTGTAACCATGTCACATGGCTGTGAACAGAAAAAGCAAAACGAAACAAAACCCTTTCTCTGCAGGCAGAAAGATTTAAAAGAGTGCCAGAAACACTAGGCTGAGTTGTTTTCTTCCTTTCCTTGAACTCACTGATGAGATCAAGTGACTTCTCCTCCTTTGTTGATTGTGACTGAACAAAGCAGAGACATGTCAAGAAAAGTCAGATTGTCCTTCCCTTCTGGTCACTTTGCACTTAACCACTATCTCCCAGCAAGAGAAGTGCTCCATTTCTATGGCAACCTGAGTGGAGGTAGGAAGAGAGGGTATGACTTTGTTCTAGAAATTGTCTATTGAGCAGAATAAAAAGAGGCTTTTTATAAGACTGGGAGACCTGCCTCCTACCATATACAAAGATACATCTGAAAATTATGAATAATTTTAGAGAGTTTTTTTCCTCAAAGTATAAATTTTCAAAAATGTTAAAACTCAACTCGGGTTAGTGTAGACTGAATATGTGCCCAGCACGTATCTTACTCACAAATGAGGGAGTTAGGAGGATGATAAAGCTACATTCTAGAGTATTTGAGGGCTAGATCTATATTTTCATTCATATTATGGGCTGCATTATATTACCTCAAAGTTTGTGTGTTGAAATACTGAATTCTTGAATCTCAGAATATAACCTTAGTTAGAAATTTGGTCTTTGAAGATACAATCAGTTAAGCTGAGATCATTAGGTTAGGTCGTAGCTTAATGCTATTGGTATCTTTACATAAAGGGGGAATGTAGACATAGAGAGAGACGTGCATAAAAGAAGCAGGTTTCAAGGCAGAGGGAGAAGACATCTGTCCCAAACCAAGGAGAGAGGCTTGGAATAGAACCTCCCTCATAATTCTCAGAAGAAAGCAACCCAAATAATACCTCATTTTTTTTTTTTTTTTAAATTTCAAAACTTTGAGGTCAAAAATTTATGTTGTTTAAATTGTTGAGTTTGTGGTGCTTTATTACAGCAGCTCTAGAAAACTAGGGCTTCTCTGATAGCTCAGTTGGTAAAGAGTCTACCTGCAATACAGGAGACCTGGGTTCGATTCCTGGGTCTGGGAGATTCCCTGGAGATTCCACTCCAGTATTCTTATCTGGAAAGTCCCATGGACAGAGGAGCCTGGTGGGCTATAGTCCATGGGGTTTATAGTGTTGAACACAACTCAGCGACTAAACCACCAGGCCATCTTTAAGGTCAAGTCATGGACTTCCCTGGTGGATCAGATGGTAAAGAATACGCTTGCAGTGCAGGAGACCTGTGTTCGATACCTGAGTTAGAAAGATCCCCTGGAGAAGGAAATGGCAACCCACTCTAGTATTATTGCCTGGGAAACCCCATGGACAGAGGAGCCTGATAGGCTACAGTTCATGGGGTCACAAAGAGTTGGACACAACTGAGTGACTTTCACTTCACTTCACTAGAAGACTAACACACATGGTAACAACCCAGGCTCTGAGGTAACAATCCAGTAACCAGTCAAGGAAACAGTAATATCATTGACAGGAAGAGAGAGGATCTTTCAGTTCATAGCAGTTAGGGTAGAGTTTCCCTTAACAAAAAGTAGGATCAAATCCTAATGGGAATCAAAGTTCTTTTGCTTAAAAGATTTTGTCATCGTTTCAGTCTAATGAATTCAGTGATTAAAGTTCACAGGTGAGAATTTCACATTTCCATAATTTATATTTTCCTGAATATAATGTACTACATGATTAACTAGATCTCTCACAAAACAAAAGATGAATCTTCATGTCAGGTCGTTTTATGGTTTTTTACATGCTTATTTAAAAAATCATTTCAGGTACAGCAAAGTCAGACCCAGGTGAACTGATTCGGCCTTAAGCAATAAATGTTAAAATCTTCAGTTCAGTTCAGTTGCTCTGTCATGTTGAACTTATTGTGACCCCATAGACTGTAGCACTTCAAGCTTCCCTGTCTATCAGCAACTCCCAGAATTTACTCAAACTCATATCCATTGAGTCAGTGATGCCATCCAACCATCTCATCCTCTGTCGTCCTCTTCTCCTCCTGCCTTGAATCTCTCCCAGCATCAGGGTCTTTTCCAATGGGTCAGTTCTTTGCATCAGGAGGCCGAGGTATTGGAGTTTCAGCTTCAGCATCAGTAATAACTGATAAATGCTTCTTTTTGAATCTATAGGAACATCAGTTCATAGAATATTACTGATATTATTGTCAGTCAGGAGGGTGTCGTATCAGTAGCTGGACAACTCATATTTTGAAAATTAATGCATGAAGAATTAATTCAACAGATATTAAATGTCTGATAAACTGAGCCAGGAACACTTTTTGTTCTTCATGATGAATAGAGAATCTTGCTACCAGAGAATGGATCAGTATCCAAGGATTCTTATAGTCATGTACGGAGCAGAGATACTCTCAAGTAGAGAGTAGCAATTTGCACACTCTATACCTGGCTGTACTCCCTTCCTCCAGGCGTGCTGTCAGCAGAATCTATATTCAATGTCAAACCCGAATCCCCTGGTGGGCTGTAAACATTTTCCATAGCTTCTATCTTTGTTCATCTACTTCACGTCACTGAAAATGGACAGATAACCAAGTTGAACAAATACTAAAAAAATACTTGAACAAGGTAAAAGAAAAAAAATCCCACAAAGAAATAAGAACAACACATCAAGCAGATAAGTAAATTCAGAGAAATAATGAGGTAAGCTTCCCAAGTGGCACCAGTGGTAAAGAACCCCCCTGCCAGTTCAGGAGGTGCAAGAGACGTGGGTTCGATCCCTGGATCAGGAAGATTCCCTGGAGAAGTAAATAGCAACCCGATCCAGTATTCTTGCCTGGAAAAACCCATGGACAGAGGAGCCTGGTGGTCTAAAGTCCACAGGGTTGCAAAGAGTCAGACATGAATGAGCATGCATGCACACACTTGCAAAACAGAAGTACATTTAAGAGCAATATAAATCATATGAATAGAGAGATTTGAAATCACACTATGTCTCTGACTAATGAAAAGCTGTCATGAGAAATACAATTCTTGGAATCTAACAATGTCATTTTGAACATCTAATTGTGAAACAAACTATAATAAAAATAGGGTAGCAAAAGGTCAAAAAGATAGTCTTGCAACATAATGCAAAGGCAATACATGAGAAAAGTTAAGACTCAAGAGCAAAGACATAATAATTTCAGTGTCTTTTCATCCATTTAACAGATGTTTATGAAACACCTGCTAGGTGCCAGAAATTGTTTCAATGCATCCAAAGACCCTGGGCTTATTTTCAAGGAGCTTATGAAATAATGTGAGTGGTCAATTAACAATAGGCACATGAAGTAATAAACTATAAAAAGGTCAGAGGATGGAGAGGAAGTAGAACAGCTGAAAGGAGTTTGAGGATAAGAAAAGAGAGGATAGTTTTTATTTTAAATAGCAGAATGCGGTAGGCGTCATTAAAAAGGTAAATGGTTTTGGGTAATGTTCTGGGTGTTGAGAAACTCAAGAGATGAGGTTAACAGGCTCCATGAACAGAGATGTGCCAATTCAAGTGAAAGAACAAAAGCAAACTAAAAATAAAAATAAATTTCATAGAATTGAAGATGCGAAAAAAATTTTGAAAGAACTAATCTCATTCCAAATAGGATTAATGAGGGCAAAAAAAGTACCCATACTCAATTACACATCAATAATATAAAAAGCAAATGTTCAACATCTCAGTTAAAAAAAAAAAAAACTCAGTCGATGATAAGATGTATGTACGTGAACATTCTACATGAGTGTATATGACCATGGGTGTATAATTATGCAGATTTGGGATTGTCTACCAAATATTGAAATTAATAATTGATTTAATAAGTTGACCATCTATAAGTGTGACCATTTAATAAGTTTACTATCTATAACAGTGAGAAGAGGTTTGGTTTGTGGGAAATAAGCCAAGAAGACTTGAGGGTAGTGAGTAACTAACTGCACTCACTCATTGATCGATATATTTCATCTATCAATGATCAAATTCTTTCACTGCTGCTGCTGCTGCTGGTAAGTCGCTTCAGTCGTGTCCAACTCTGTGCGACCCCAGAGATAGCAGCCCACCAGGCTCCCCTATCCCTGGGATTCTCCAGGCAAGAACACTGGAGTGGGTTGCCATTTCTTTCACTAGCCTTGCTTTAACTCAGAAATTAAGCCTAATCCTAACTCTAACCCTAACCCCCAAAAGAGTACATAATCTACCTACCTAAATCATGAATAAAATATATAGACAGATAAACAGAGGAGATAGGATAGATACATAGATGCTGCCAAGTCGCTTCAGTCGTGTCCGACTCTGTGCGACCCCATAGACGGCGGCCCACCAGGCTCCCCCGTCCCTGGGATTCTCCAGGGAAGAACACTGGAGTGGGTTGCCATTTCCTTCTCCAATGCATGAAAGGGAAAAGTGAAAGTGAAGTCGCTCAGTTGTGTCCGACTCTTCACGACCCCATGGTCTGCAGTCTACCAGGCTCCTCCGTCCATGGGATTTTCCAGGCAAGAGGGCTGGAGTGGGGTGCCATTGCCTTCTCCAAGATACATAGATAGATATATAGATAATATTAATAGATACATACTGACTCCTGGTAACCCTTTCACCCTGCCTTTAAATAGGTACATCTTCTATGAATATTTTAAATCTGTGGAGAATGTCAATGACTTACTGTTTAAGAGAAGATGATTTTTGTTTCATATTGCCTTTGTTTATCCTCCATTTTTAAAAATTGGGTAGAGAATTTAAAAAAATGCTTGCTATTTATGCCATGCATTTAAGGTATATATCTGAATGCCAAAATCTCCCATGTCAATTAAAGTAAAATTGATACACTTGTAACTTCAAGTCTGCAGAAGTAATTTTCAGTGCTACCCAATGGAGTTGAACTAAGATATCTAAAATAAAGCCTCTGCTACTTTTATGGCTGCAACCTGAAAAATTGCATGTGGGAAGCAAGAAAAATTTCTTCAAAATATATTTCTGGATTTTCCAATTCTAATGACTCAGAAATAAGTACATAAGAAATCTCTCTCCATTTTGAGATGATCAGTGTGGAAAAGTAAATGATTAGTTATTAGTATCTTGGAATCCCGTGAAGTTTCACTTTGACTGGTTTGTAGGATACTACTCCACAAACACATGTCTTAAAGACAACATGGCCTGTAGGTTAAGTGAACGTGAGCTGAGAATTCAGTGACAATTCTATTATGTGCACATATGTGTCTTTGAGGCTGTTGATGGTATTTGAGGACTGGCTGAATAAAAAATGAATACAATCTTAGGTTAGAAAAAATATAATACGATGCTGTAAAAGGCGTATTGTAAAAATGAAGATCAGAAGTGTTAGATACAATCTTTAATCAACTCAAAGATATTTGGTGTATTTTACAGACCAAAATCTGTACCCATGTGATAAGGAATCAGAAAAATGATTTTCCATTAGATTCACTTCTGAGATATTTGCAAGGTTAAAGCATTTATTCTTGCTCTAGTTCTATTTTTTTCTCCCACTCCCACCTAATGTCAAACGTGTCTAAGAAATAGAGCACATGTGATTGTAGATCGAGTCTCAGAAGACTACTTCAGTGGGTCAACATTATCCTTATCCCTAGTTGCACAAATATACTTCTTACATGGGAGAAGACAGGCCTGATGAATTTTAGTCTCAGGTTTTCTATATTCAGAGCTCTTCTGCTTAGGATTCAAGTAGAGTTCTGCCAGAATGTAAGCTTTAGAAACTAGGTGAGAGAGAAGAAGCTTCTCTCCATTTGTGTAGGAAGGAGATATTTCTTAACATGACCACTATTTTTTTTTTTTTGGGAATATGAAAACTCTATGGCAGTATTGTGGGGTCTCAACATGAACTTTTGCAGTGCTGTCGTTAAATATCTGATATGAGTGTACAGTGTGTTTCCTAGAAGAGGTTTGTTTGTGGGAAATAGATCAAGAGGACTTGAGGGTTAACAACATGCATGGGTAGTGAGTAACTAACAGCACCCACTCAAGATATGTGCACTTGCTTAGAATAGTAGAAATGAATCCCCTAGTTCCCATCCCAGTCAGCAAAACACAGTCAGCTACCACTAGTGTGTAGACACGCAACAAAACATCCAACCAGATTGCTGAGAATAAAATGTAATAAAATTTGAGTATGTTCAGCTCGTTCCATTACTTTTCCAATTTGATACCAAGAAAAGTATGTTTACTAGTTTTATTCAGAATGAGTTCTTTCAAGGCATAAGGAAAAATAAAAATAAAAATTCAGAACTGTGTGGCTGGAGTGTGCAATGTAGAAAGTTGTCTTTAGCAAATCAGCTAAACGTTTTCACAACACACTGAGTTTCAAGGTGCAGCATCAAAAGGTAGATTCCAGAAATGAAACTCCACATTGCAAAACCAAGGTACATAGTTGCAAAAGTAATTCTCTAAAGCATTGTTCTAAAAATTCAAAGGATCCTTCTACCTTTGGCAATACAAAAATTTGAGATGAATACAGTATGATTTTATTGCAAGGGGATAAACCATGCAAGTGTTCCTAACATGTGACTAAAGCATTCATAACTTTAAAAGTTTTTCCCTTTCAGAAATATCCAGATGGAAAGAGATTCTTTTGTGCTCATCATATGTGAATTTTCTATTTTAATTTGTATCTCATTTTCTCTACAGTTAGATTACGCATGTAAAAGAATGAACTATATATATATAACTTTTATAACTATTTATCGAGATATGCTTTTTTCACAAGTAACACTTATAAAAGGTCATGTGTAGTGAGCATGACAATAGAATTTAGGATCATGGTTTGCTAATCTATTTTATTTGTGGTTAATTTCATAAAATATAATGATTTCATCATTTACTAAAACAAAACATATTTCTTGTGTGGATAATTCCTTTTGAAGTTAAACAGATAAAATGGTGACCTATTACAGACAGATAATTATTGTATTGACTGAGGAATAGATAGATGGTTATTAATTTTATAACACAATGAGATTATACGATTAGGTAAAAATAGTATGACTTTTATAAAATCATATGTAAGATTATGTAAAAAGTTGCCATTAGTTTTGCATAATCACAAAATGTAAAATGTGAACTAATGCAATTATTCCATTGGAATAATTTTAGTATAATTTTGGTGTAATAACAATCCCATAAGGAAATGAGTATTGTTTAAGCATCCTGGGAGTCAATGGTAAAGCAATTTTTCTCTTCAATAATTTTAAAATAAATTTTTGATATTATAACTTTAAAGCTTTTAGGACTTATTTATTAATTAATTTGTAAATACTAAAAGGTATGTATATAATGCTGTTTTACTCAAATTGTCTTCTCAAATGTCAGAATGTACACGAAATCTGTCTTATTTTAAGACAATATGCCAAAATTTTTACCTGAAATGATGATTTATTATAAACCCACTTAGTAAGCACTGAATCATGGATCCAAATATCTACACATTTCTCTTAACAATAGTTATTTGAAATACATGCCAATACATTTTTGTCATCATTTCTATCAAATTCTTTTGTTTAAAATTTATAAAGCAATCACCTCGAGAGAGTTTTAAATGACTGATGCATAAGCTATGTGTGCTTAATTGCTTCAGTCATGTCCGAATCTTTGCTACCCCACGGACTGTAGCCTGCCAGGCTCCCCTGTCCTTGGAACTCTCCAGGCAAGAATACTGGAGTGGGTTGCTATGCTGTCTTCCAGGGGATCTTCCCAACCCAGGGACTGAATATTCTGGCTCTGCAAAAATTAAGAGACTTGACAAAAAATAATGAGAACAAAATATCTGTGATAAATCACGATAAAATTTAGATTTCAAAAATTCTCTTCCTCTAATGAATTATTTAAGGACATAGAATTCACAACCTCTAAGATAGGTTTGATGGAAAATAGCTAGTTAGCTCTATGAGAAAAGCTCTATCATCTCTTTTTTTTTTTTCAGCTCTATCCACAGGAACTGGAGCCATGCCTTTCAAATAGTAGACACTCAAGTACTCATTAATTGAACAAGTTAATAAATGAAATAAAGAAATGAACTCAAGAGGCACTTATAAGAAATAATGGAACACATGAAATCTGTATTTTGCTATTCCTTCCTCACACACCATCCACACATACAAAGGAAAATTATTTCATTATATATAGAATGCTCTCAAATTGTGGTGCTAGAGAAGACTCTTGAGAGTCCCTTGGGCTGCACTGTGGTCAAATCAGTCAACACTAAATAAATCAGTCCTGAATATTCTTTGAAAGGACTGATACTGAAGCTGATACTCCAATACTTTGGCCACCTCGTGGGAGGAGCCAATTCATTGCAAAAGACCCGGATTCTAGGAAAGATTGAGGGCAGGAAGAGAAGGGAGTGACAGAGGATGAGATGGTTGGATGGCATCACCAACTCACTGGACAAGAGTTTGGGCAAACTCTGGGAGATTCAGGGAAGACTGGCATGCTGCAGCCCTGGCATGCTGCAAAGAATTGGACATGACTTAATAACTGAATAACAACATAGAATAGATAAGCAACAAAGTCCTGCTGTATAGCACAAGAAGCTATATTCAGTATCCTGTGATAAATCATAATGGAAAAGAATATGAAAAGGAATATATATATATGCTAGCTGAATAACTTTGCTGTTCAGCAGAAACTAGAACAACATTAAAATCAACTGTACTCCAGTAAATAATTTTTTAAAATGAAACTGGTTTCATTTTGGAATGTGAACAAAATTGAATAATTTCAGATGATTAGAACAGAAACTCAGTCATGACTCATGATTCACATTGAGTTGCACACTAGTTTCTAAGATGAGCACACAATGCTGGGTCATGAGATAGATAGACAGCTCCTTAATGACCATTTCATCCTGACAGGAACTCACATAAAAATAGCTTGACTGTTTTTATACACTTCTGGCAGACAGATGTCACTACCACAATTGGAAGCAATTGGAAGCCTTACAGTTGCTGCGAAAAAAGACAAGCTAAAGGTAAAGGAGAAAAGGAAAGATGTTCCTATTTGAATTCAGAGTTCCATAGAATAGCAAGGAGAGATAAGAAAACATTCCTCAGTGATCAATGCAAAGAAATAGAGGAAAACAATAGAATGGGAAAGACTAGAGATCTCTTCAAGAAAATTAGAGATACCAAGGGAACATTTCATGCAAAGATGGGCTCAATAAAGAACATAAATGGTAGGGATCTAACAGAAGCAGAAGACATTAAGAAGAAGTGGCAAGAATACACAGAAGAACTATACAAAAAAGATCTTCATGACCCAGATAACCATGATGGTGTGATCACTCAGCAAGAGCCACACATCCTGGAATGTGAAGTCAAGTGGGCCTTAGGAAGCATCAATACAAACGAAGCTAGTGGAGATGATGGAATTCCAGTTGAGCTATTTCAAGTCCTAAAAGATAATGCTGTGAAAGTGCTGTACTCAATATGCCAGCAAATTTGGAAAACTCAGCGATGGCCACAAGACTGGAAAAGGTCAGTTTTCATTCCAGTCCCTAAGAAAGGCAATGCCAAAGAATGTTCAAACTACCTCACAGTTGCACTCATTTCACACGATAGCAAAGTAATGCTGACAATTCTCGAAGCCAGGCTTCAGCAGTACATGAACCATGAACTTCCAGATGTTCAAGCTGGATTTAGAAAAGGCAGAAGAACCAGAGCTTAAATTGCCAACATCCACTGGATCATTGAAAAAGCAAGATAATTCCAGAAAAACATCTATTTCTGCTTTATTGACTATGCCAAAACCTTTGACTGTGTGGATCATGACAAACTGTGGAAAATTCTTAAAGAGATGGGAATATCAGACCACCTGACCTGCTTCATGAGAAATCTGTATGCAGGTCAAGAAGCAAAGATAGAACTGGACAGGGAACAACAGACTGGTTCCAAATAGGAAAAGGAGAATGTCAAGGCTGTATATCGTCATCCTGCTTATTTAACTCATATGCAGAGTACATCATGTGAAATGCTGGGCTGGATGAAGCACAAGCTTGAATCAAGATTGCTGGGGAAATACTAATAAACTCAAATATGCAGATGACAACACACTTATGGCAGAAAGTGAAGAAGAATTAAAGAGGCTCTTGATGAAAGTGAAAGAGGAGAGTGAAAAAAATTGGCTTAAAACTAGACATTCAGAAAACAAAGATCATGGCATCTGGTCCCATCACTTCATAGCAAGTAGATGGGGAAACAGTGGAAACAGTGGCAGACCTTATTTTCTTGGGCTCTAAAATCACTGCAGATGGTGACTGCAGCCATGAAAAAAAGACACTTACTCATTGGAAGAAAAGTTATGACCATCTTAGACAGCATATTAAAAAGCAGAGACATGACTTTGCCAACAAAGAGATCCCTCTAGTCAAAGCTATGGTTTTTCCAGTAGTCATGTATGGATGTGAAAGTTGGACTATAATGAAAGCTGAGCACTGAAGAATTGATGCTTTTGTACTGTGGTGTTGGAGAAGACTCTTTAGAGCCCCTTGGACAGCAAGGATATCCAACCAGTCCATCCCGAAGGAAATCAGTCCTGAATATTCATTGGAAGGACTGATGCTGAAGGTGAAACTCCAATACTTTGGCCACCTGCTGCGAAGAACTGACTCATTTGAAAAGACCCTGATGCTGGGAAAGATTGAAGGTGGGAGTAGAAGGGGAGGACAGAGGATGAGATGGTTGGATGGCATCACTGACTCAATGGACATGAGTTTGAGTAAACTCCGGGAGTTGGTGATTGGACAGGGAAGCCTGGCATGC
>NW_011495086.1:1255766-1267415 GCF_000754665.1 Bison bison bison
GGCTGGAAGAAGCACAAGCTGGAATCAAGATTGCCGGGAGAAATATCAATGACCTCAGATATGCAGATGACACCACCGTTATAGCAGAAAGTGAAAAAGAACTAAGGAGCCTCTTGATAAAAGTGAAAGAGGAGAGTGAAAAAGTTGGCTTAAAGTTCAGCATTCAGAAAACTAAGATAAAGGCATCCAGTCCCATCACTTCACGGCAAGTGGATGCAGAAACACTGGAAACAGCGGCAGACTTCATTTTTTGGGCTCCAAAGTCACTGCCGATGGTGACTGCTGCCATGAAACAAAAAGACTCTTACTCCTTGGAAGGAAAGTTATGACCAATATAGACAGCATATTAAAAAGCAGAGACATTTCTTTGCCAACAAAGGTGTGTCTAGTCAAGGCTATGGTTTTTCCAGTAGTCATGTACGAATGTGAGAGTTGGACTATAAAAAAAGCTGAGCGCTGAAGAATTGATGCTTTTGAACTGTGGTGTTGGAGAAGACTCTTGAGAGTCACTTGGATTGCAAAGAGATCCAACCAGTCGATCCTTAAGGAAATCAGTCCTGAATGTCCATTGGAAGGACTGATGTTGAAGCTGAAACTCCAATACTTTGGCCACCTGATGCGAAGGACTGACTCATCGAAAAAGACGCTGATGCTGGGAAAAATGAAGGCTGGCGGATAAGGGGATGACAGAGGATGAGATGGTTGGATGGCATCACTGACTCGATGGACATGAGTTTGAGTAAACTCCGGGAGTTGGTGATGGACAGGGAAGCCTGGCATGCTCCAGTTCATGGGTTTGCAAAGAGTCAGACATGACTGAGTGACTGGACTGAAATGAACTGAACTGAAGGGAAGCCTGTTGGGACCATAAGTGTTTAGGCCAAAAGGAACATTTTTGTGGACTTGGAAGTCACTTTTATTTCTTCTGGTTAACTCCATTATAGAAGCATATTCCTCTGAGCAACTGACTTTCCTCATGTTAACCTTGGTTTCCAGTTGCTATTTTCTTAAATAATCAAATGCTCATATATTATACAAAGGGCTTCCCCAATCGCGCCAGTGGTAAAGTGCCTGCCAATGCAGGAAACCGGTGTTTGATCCCTGGATCACAAAGATTCCCTGGAGTACGTACTGGCAACCCACTCCCATGGTCTTGCCTCAGAAATCCCATGGACAGAGGAGCCTGGCTAGCTATAGTCGTGGGGTTGCAAAGAGTCAGACACAACTGAGCACACACACACATATCTTATAAAGTCATTTATCTGATATTATTTCTCAGATGTAGAAATTCTCTTAAATTAATTCAAAAAAATACACTTGGTAAATCAATTCAATCAATAATATGAATAGTATTGAGGTCACATTAATTGTGTCCCTCTGAATGTTTACTAAGCTATAGGAGCATTTGAGTTTCAAATAGTAGTCTGCCATCTAAGTCTCTCCATCTAAGCATGACTGAACTAAACATGAATTTATAACAAGATTACGGTGATCTTTTTAAGAAATTTTTTGGGAAACCTAAAAACCCTTGCATTAGAGCGGAGTAAAGACTTAACATATAGTTGGCAATATTTGATGTGAGATTTAATTGTGTAGTTTCTTGGCAAATAGTTTCTGTGAACCTTCTCGAACCACTTTAAATATCCTTCCTCACAGGATAGCTTCTATCCAGACCACTGTCATTTTCTTCCCTGCTGGAGAAAAAATAGGTTGTTCCATTGTTTTCCTTCTCTATACACTGAGATGGAAATAACACCAATACTGCCCTGAGATTGTATCTATTGTGGGAAAAAAAAAAAAAGATCAGAAGCAAAAAAAGGTATTTGCATCTTTAAGAAAAAAAGGCTTAATAAGAATTTTTATGAGATCATTTGAACTTTTCTGCTCAGAAAATGACTACTTTAGTTGTCTTCCAAGACACACTGGGCTGAGTTTTAGAATTATCCTTTAAGTCTTAAAGAGAAGTTACATGGTATTGACTGTGATGTTTTCTTGTACAAAACAACCAGATTCACATGCTCTGAACTTGGAAATTGAACTGAATACATGACATTTTCAGCAGAATATTCTCAGTGCTGAGTAAATAAGGAAGCTATGGGTATATTTACATTTTATACTTTATTTATTAAATGTTATTTCGCATAATTTTATGTATGAAATTGAAGTAATTTCAGTTGAATAAGACTAAGGTTTAAACTGAACTGAACTTCTAGACAAAGAAAACCCTGTGTGTTAATGTGATTACACAGAAAATGACCTACTCTATGAGTATATGCTTCAGTTTGCTTATTCTTTAAATCAGGATGTTAATTTGACATTCAATAGAGTAGTTGAGAAGTTAACTGATCTTAATATGTATAGTTCATATTCTTATGAACACATAAGAATTATGTGTTCAAAAATAAAATATTCAAAGATCTAAAATAATTAATAATCAAGTTTTGTCAGGGTCATTTCATTCACATGTAATTCAAACTTAATTCAGAGTAGTATAAACAAACAAATGATACACCATTTTTTAATTTATAGATTTGGTGAATATGGTGGGATTTTAGGAGTTCATATCGTAACAACAGGGTTCTAATCTCTTCAAGTCTGATCTGGATTTTCCTTTTGGCTTCTTTCTCTGTAAGGATGTCTCTACCTTCCAGCAAACTTCTTGCTTGCTTGAAGTGTTTTTTGAATGCATTTCATAATAAATCTTATGTGTGGATGTGCCAGTGAAGTTTTGCAAGTTTGAAATTGCTTTTCTTACTGCTATGTATTTTCTTAAGGAGAAGGTCACATTTATTGCAATATTTATATGGTTTGCTTCCATGGTTTTATGTTTTTTTCTATTGGAATTTAAGTTCATTGAGGGCAGATCATTGTCTAAAATATCCCAAAAACACAGAAAATAGACAGTCTAAAACAGATATTTCTGGACATATCAAATTCCTTAAACAGTAAGACAGAAAAGATGCCCAGTCATATCATTATGTGGGAGGTTACATATTTTGAATTTTGAAGAAACATACATATTTTCAAAGGCTCATTTTTAGTCACATTAAAAAAGTCATCTGAATATATGTTTTAAAGGTTCTCCAAGTAATCTGATGTATGAAGTATTATCTATGTCTCTAATAGAGAATATAATATAACTCTAATTGTTGTCCTTAGGAAATCATCCTTAATGGGAGCATAATATTTGAATAGCAGTCCGAAAGGAAACACCAAAGAAGAAAAAGAAAAAAAAAATATACTGCTCCCTGGGAAATCAAATTGCTATTTTGGAATAGAAAAAAAAATTGTAAGACACTAACGACTTTAAGAACACCTTAGCTTGCAGCATAGTTATTCTTGAAAGGTTTTCTTTCAGTATAAGGAACAACATATCATCAAACCAAAAGAATGCAAGGAAATAAAGCCTCCTAAGATGTGATGACACAGGCATTCATTAGTGAGCTTTATAAAATTCCGCTTATGACGGTGCTCATGATGGTGATCAGAAATGAATGTCATCAAGTGGCACCCAATTAGTGTGATTAACCAACTTCAGAGCTCACCAGAGAAGGCCCTGGATCAGCGCTGCCTTTTATACATGGAAAATGTTTTACATTTGGGATCAATGCCTGTATCTTAAATATCTGCTAATACAGCTCTTTTCTTGTTTTCAGTCTCATATATCCCGTTGGTCTGTTATCAGGCTGCATGTCTGTTAGATAAGCATGAATGACCTTGGAAATAATGAGGGACACTGTAAAGAATTTGATAGGGTTCTACCCAGTGGATTTGATGAGACTGAGTATCAGGAATCCTAGCACTGGGTTTGAAACTCAAGCCTTATTCACTTTCAGCTAAATATTCTTAAACAAATTGTATGAACTTGATCGTCTAGATAATTTTCAAGAGCGAATACACACGTCCTGTCACTGGGAAAATTTCCACTATGGAAGAAATCCATATGACAAATAATAGCAATTGTAAACAAAGCTGCTGCTGCTGCTAAGTCGCTTCAGTCGTGTCCGGCTCTGTGCGACCCCATAGATCACAACCCACCACACAGCCCCGTGCCTGGGATTCTCCAGGCAAGAACACTGGAGTGGGTTGCCATTTCCTTCAATGCATGAAAGGGAAAAGTGAAAGTGAAGTCGCTCAGTTGTGTCCGACTCTTAACGACAACATGGACTGCAGCCCACCAGGCTCCTCCATCCATGGGATTTTCCAGGCAAGAGTACTGGAGCTGGGTGCCATTGCCTTCTCCCGTAAACAAAGCTACATACTCACTAATAGAGACAAGAAAATTTTGAATCCTGTTAGATAGTTCTCTGTTGGCACTTACAGGAGCAACTTGGCATAATAGATTGGGGAAATTTAAGTCAATCAAATTTAATAAAATTATAAGGTAGTATTCCGACAATGATGAAGAGTCATACAGTCATGTGTCTCCAGATTTTAAGCAGAGTGTCACACATTTATGCATCCAGATTTCAGAAATGCATGTAAATTAAAAAAAAAAAATTGTATCTCTTAAACCTCAGTATCTTCACCTAACAAAATACATGTTTTTTTGTAAAGTCATTACATTATTTATTCAACACAGCAATGTACACTTAAAATAACTGGAAAATTAAGTTAGAATCTGTAAACATTAGCATAAGTTGAATCTCAGAAAAGAAAAAGAATACAATGATTTTGATCTTACAGAAGTCATTTGCTGTGCAGGCTCGCCTTTTTTATCTAGAAAATCAGACTTTAAGAACTTTTGTTGTCAGGGTTATTACAAGAATCAATTCAGGCCATGAATACACAGTCCATGGAGTCACAAAGAGTCAGACATGACTGAGGGTCTGATTTCTGGATCTGAAAAAAAAAAAAAAAAATTGGAAGCTTTTTTTAAAGCTAAATGAGTTTTATTAGTTGCAAAATGAGGATGCCTATGACATCAGATAAGTTTGTCATTCTGAAAGCAAGGCTGTGAGTCACTGATGCTACTTGGAACAGGGTGGTCATTTCAGTGTTATATAAATTCCCCTCATTTTCCAAACATCTTGCTGCTAAGTCGCTTCAGTCCTGTCTGACTCTGTGCGACCCCAGAGACGGCAGCCCATCAGGCTCCCCTGTCCCTGGGATTCTCCAGGCAAGAATACTGGAGTGGGTTGCCATTTCCTTTTCCAATGCATGAAAGGGAAAAGTGAAAGTGAAGTCACTCAGTCGTGTCTGACTCTTAGCGACCCCATGGACTGCAGCCTACCAGGCTCCTCCGTCCATGGGATTTTCCAGGCAAGAGTACTGGAGTGGGGTGCCATTGCCTTCTCCGCCAAGCATCTTACAGATATGCATATGTATACAGATTTTTTTTTCCTCTTATATAGCTTTTTCATGTATCATGAATTTATTTCAGGCTGTGATGTTTCTAAACATTATTATTAAATCGTATTGCATCAAGATTTGGTCAAAATTGATTGCCTTTTACTATATTTTTTAACTTGGCATTTGGAGTAGAGCAGTTTAAGCTAAAATATACAGATGCTTATTTATATATTGTATATAATATATTCATGTATATATATAATTGTACTTAAAAAGTTAAATCACATGCTCATATATTCCACCTTTCTTAACAGTAGTGCTAGCAGGTATTTCAAATATCTTGATAATTGACATAGTGAAATTTGAGATATAAGATACTAAGTTGAGAAGATGAGAAAGAAGATGTTTCAAAGCTTAAAATCTATGTAAAGCCATTAATTCAATCTCATTTAACTCCTATTAGTTGATAGTCAGAAGATCAGTATTTTTCAGAATAACTCTAGTAGCTTTGAAATAATAAAGTGCAAGTCTTGAGTTTGTGTCAAATCAAGTTATCAAATATACTCAGCAGTCCAAAGGAGGTGGCTAAATGCTAACATTTGTGGCTTCACCATGAGATTTCACAAGTAGCTTCTTAATGATATAGTAATAAGCTTAGTTAGAGTAATTGCCTTTTGTAAATTTGTCATTACTAAATGTGTAATAGATTCATAAATTTTTGACAAAGTCTATTTAAGTAAGTTAAAATCAATTAAAATAATGATCCCTAATCATAAACTTCTAAAATTTTCAACTGAAGCATCTTAATTTGTCAGTACTAAAATTACTTTAATATAGCTTCTTCATTTTGGGGGATATATGAACATTTCATAAGCAAGACTGCAAGCATCCATGATGGATACCTAACTGAAAACACATTTCCAAAAGGTCAGTTTTGAACATCATCTCAATGCTCAAACCTGCAACAATTTTGACTAGTTTGATCTTGCAATCCAAGGGACTCTCAAGGGTCTTCTCCAACACCACAGTTCAAAAGCATCAATTCTTTGGTGCTCAGCTTTCCTTATAGTCCAACTCCATACATGACTACTGGAAAAATCATAACCTTGACTAGATGGACCTTTGTTGACAAAGTAATGTTTCTGCTTTTGAATATGCTGTCTAGGTTGGCCATAACTTTCCTTCCAAGGAGTAAGAGTCTTTTAATTTCATGGCTACAATCACCATCTTCAGTGATTTTGGAGCCCCCAAAAATAAAGTTTCCATAGTTTCCCCATCTATTTCCCATGAAGTGATGCTACTGGATGCCATGATCTTAGTTTTTTGAATGTTGAGCTTTAAGCCAAGTTTTTCACTCTCCTCTTTCACTTTCATCAAGAGGCTCTTTAGTTTTTCTTCACTTTCAGCCATAAGGATGGTTTAATCTGCATATCTGAGGTTATTGATATTTCTCCCAACAATCTTGATTCCAGTTTGTGTTTCATCCAGCCTGACATTTTGCAGGATGTATTCTGCATAAGTCAAGTTAGCAGGGTGACAATATACAGCCTTGACGTACTCTTTTTCCTATTTGGAACCAGTCTGTTGTTCCATGTCCAGTTCTAACTGTTGCTTCCTGACCTGCATACAGATTTCTCAAGAGGCAGGTCAGGTGGTCTGGTATTCCCGTCTTTTTCAGAATTTTCCACAGTTTGTTGTGATCCACACAGTCAAAGGCTTTGGCATAGTCAAAAATGCAGAAGTAATTGTTTTTCTGGAACTCTTGCTTTTCAATGATCCAATGGATGTTGGCAATTTGATCTCTGGTTCCTCTGCCTTTTCTAAATCCAGCTTGAGCATCTGGCATTTCACCGTTCATGGTTCACGTACTATTGAAGCCTGGCTTGGAGAATTTTGCGCATTACTTTGCTAGGATGTGAGATGAGTGAAATTGTGCAGAATCTGAACATTCTTTGGCATTGCCTTTCTTTGGGATTGGAATGAAAACTGACCTTTTCCAGCCCTGTGGCCTGCTTAGTGGAAATCCTTGGCTCATAACAAAATTTACAGATTCTGGTATACTTATGTTTAGCATTGTACTTTGAAAACAATCATGGTTGTTTAATTTTCAAAAATTGGAGTGACAAACACAAAACAACACACACACACACACACACACACAAACCACAGTTGAGTAATGATGGCCAATAGCTTTGTGACATTCCATAGGCAGAGTTCTCTCCCTTTGTCCATATGAGCCATTTCAAACATACCTGTGTGCGTTTTAGTGGCTCAGGCATATCTAGCTCTTGGGAATCCCTGGACTGTAGCCCACCAGACTTCTCTGTCCATGCGATTTTCCAGACAAGATACTGGAGTGAGTTGCCATTTCCTTCTCCAGGGGATCTTCCCAGCCCAAGGATCAAACCTGGGTCTCCTGTATTGCAGGTAGATTCTTTACTGTCTGAGTCACCAGGGAAGCCCTCAAACATTCTTAAGTTTTACATTAGAGTGATCCTCCTCTCTCACCAACTCTTTTTTCAATGATGTTGTCTGATAAGCCACAAAGAAATTAGAAGGCATAGACTGAGACTGTTCTCAACCTCCTGGCATCCAACTTGAGAACAAAGATTTCTTTATGCTCAGTTTCTCCTGCATTTCTCCTTTTTAACTGGGTCAACTAACTGTAAAATCTTCAAGGTGATTTAATTTGTCTTGTATTCTGGATCTCATTGGCATTAGCTCTATCAGAAACTGCACTCTCTCAATCAGCTTCCAAATCCTTATCTCGGAGTAGTTTTTCATTCTGCTTTTGGTTTGTTCAATTGTCTGATACCCTCCTCTAAATTCATTTGATACTTATCCATTGCATCTATTAACTTCTGCTTCTCAGCTCCAAAGCTATTCTTCTTGAATGAGTTTACCACAAAGTATTTCATCACTTTTTACACCCACTCTGCTGTTTATTAATCTCTGGCTTACTATTGAAATAAAACTCCTTTGAATGACATCTCAGATAAATTCTTCATATTTAAAATTCTTCCTATTTAAAGTTAATTGACTTATAATTAGTTTTATTCTACTTGATATATTGAAAATATGGATACATCTGATGACTATATTCTTGAAATACTCTCCTTGGGTTCAATGACACTATATTACTTTTCTATTTATATATCTGGCCTTTATTTAGTATCATATGCATGCTCCTATTTTTTATCCTTAAGCATTAATATTTTTATACTCATTTAATTCTAATTTTTAACTTACTTTGTGTAACTTGATTGATTTTTAGCCTTCAACAATAACAGTTGTTCAACAATATCAATGTTCAACTATTTTCATTTCATAAGTGAATTGAGGGGCATACCTGATATAAATTTTTACTTCCTACTTTCCCTGGAAATCCTTGACTCATATGAAATATACATTTTCTGGTATCCTCATGTTTAGCATTGTGCTTTGGAAAAAAATCATGGTTATTTAACTTAAAAAAATTGGAGTGAACATGTGTGTAGTTTCTTCTTTAAAAAACCACAAGCCATAAGTTGTACTCAAGTATCCAAATGCCTAATTAGTATCTACTTACACGCCTTGCAAATTCTTCAGTATGAACATGACTAAAACTATCTTCAGTGTTCCAGTTTTAGTGAATAACTTTTGCCTTTCCATAAGTTGCCAATGCCAAGAACCTGAAACTCGTTTTTGAACCTTACCTTAAGACGAGGGACTAACACTTTCGCTTTCACTTTTTACATTCATATATGCAATAGACTTCCTAGGTGCTGGTGGTAAAAAACCTGCCATCACAGGAAATCTAAGAGATGCAGGTTCTTTGGCTCTGGAAGATCCCCTGGAGGAGGGTGTGACAACCCACTCCAGTAGTCTTGCCTGGAGAATCTCTTGGACAGAGGAGCCTGCAGGCCTACAGTCCATAGGATCCTATGGAGTTGGACATGACTGAACGACTTAGCACACATGCACGTCAAGCTCAATAAAATCAGCCACTGAGTCTTGTAAACATCATTTATGTCCACCATAAATACCGCTGCTAAGTCGCTTCAGTCATGTCCGACTCTGTGCGACCCCAGAGACCGCAGCCCACCAGGCTCCCCCGTCCCTGGGATTCTCCAGGCAAGAACTGGACACCCATAAATATCTCCCCTCATTTTGCTGCAATTGCCTTGTTATATTCCCTAAGCAGTGTTCTCTTCTTTCTCCACATCTTCTACTTGGTTATGCTCCTATTTATTCTCTGTGTGCAGACACAGTTAGCTACTTAAAATCAAACTTGGCTATGAAATCCACTTTACCTTTCTTTATAACAAAAATATTTGGGACTTCAATCCAATGTCAGTTCCTCCAGTGTCTGGAGTTCCTGAGCTTCAGTATAATTTTGCTAAAGCATTAGGGCTGGTGTGATTTGCTTTTCATTTTCTGTTCATAGGAAAGAGGAAAGTAAATCAAGGTTATGTCACTATTGGCTTCTGAAGTTCAGACCTCAATAACACGTTTTTCTCACTCAACAAATTCTCTCATCCCATTCTGTGATGTATCCCTAGCCAACATACTGGTTCTCAAGTACCAACTTAGATTTCTTGAAAGAAGATGTACTGTGTGCTCAGTCACTCAGTCATGTCCAATTCTGCCACTCCATGGACTGTAGATCACCAGGCTCCTCTGTCCAAGGAAATTTCCAGGCAAGAATACTGGAGTGGGTTGCCATCTCTTCTTCCAGGAAATCTTCCCAACCCAGGGATTGAACCCACATTTCCTGTGTGTCCTGCATAGCAGGCGGATTCTTTACCACTGAGCCACCTGGGAAGCTCAGAGAGGAGAATAAAACTTTTAAGATATCTTTTCTGTTAGAACAGATAAGTTTGACTCTGTGGGAGCAATAATATGTGTAGGGGTTAACTATTTCATGCTCCCTTTCTGCGTATAAAGTTAACCATTGAACAATGCAGAGGTAAGTGACATTACCTATGTGACTGAGAATCTGCTTACAACTTATACTTGGCCCTGAGTATTATTAGTCCTTCAAATCCTAGTGCTATCATATCAGCTGTTCTATGCCCACAGATTCAACCAACCTTGAAGAGAGTAGTACTACAAAGTGCATTTAATGAAAAAATCTGTGTACAAGTGGACTTACGGTTCAAACCTGTGTTTTTCAAGGGTCTGCTGTGTACAGCACACTGGCATTTCATCCCATGGTGACAGTCAGTGAAACGCCTTTCTACCAGAACTCCAAGTGGAAAGTGGAGCACCAATAACTTTCTATTAATTTTTAGCAACAATGTGATTGAATAAAACTTTTCTCAATTTATTTTCAACTGCTTTCAATGTTTTTCTTTCCAAGTGTGTGTTCTCTTTCTTACTGGTGGAATATTTGTTCATATCATATTCTGTGACTCTTCTGAGCCCACTGTCAAAGCAACAATACCAGAACAGTTTATTCAAGACTATTTCAATAGGAGTGAGAGGCCAGGATTCAAAACAGCTCGGTCTGAAAGAAAGGGCTAGAGAGTTTTTAAGAGCTGGGATGATAAACTTCAAAGGTCGTCAGTGTCAGTTAATTTGTTGATTGCCACTCCTCCAAAAAAAGGAAAAGGAAAACTTTCTTCATGACAGGAGGTAGCTTTACAAGTTGTGGCAAGATACCCAGAGACATTAGCTCTTATCTTCCCATAGACACTGGTAGCCAGAGACTCTATCTTCCTTGATTATTGTATTTTAAAGAGAAAGTTCTCTTGAGAGATGCTCCTGGACTGTAAATCTGACAAGAAGGTTTTTACCAAGATTTACATCTCAAAGGGATTTTTATTACATACTTTTTGAAGTAAATGCTCTAAGAAAAGAGAGGTCAGAGGACCTGCTGTCAGGAAGAAGCTGGTAGATAGTTTAGTCTGAGGGGAACAGGAAGGCCTTCTTGGACACTACCCATCATGGCTTTTAATACATCAGGAAAAATGGAAATTTAGAAAGTCTGCTTTTCTCTGAACAAACATTTCCTTTCACATCTTATAGTGAATTAAGAGAAATAACAATTATCTTTTTCCTTTTCTTGCTTTTATTAAACTGTAATTTCAAAGAAAATTAGCAGATGGAGGGAGAGAAATTATGCAAAAAAATAACAAAAAAGAGTAGGATTTTATAATTTAAAATAATTAACTTTTTACAAAAGTCTACTTGTTTCTATACTCTTATTATAATTACTTGTTCAGTAATCTCTCTTCTAATTCTGATGGTAAATCCTATAAGACCAACCTACACAACATATTAAAAATCAGAGACATTACTTTGCTGACAAAGGTCCGTGTAGTCAAAGCTATGGTTTTTCCAGTAATCATGTATGGATGTGAGAGTTGGACTATA
>NW_011495086.1:1267515-1293101 GCF_000754665.1 Bison bison bison
AGCTGAGCACCCAAGAATTGATGCTTTTGAACTGTGATGTTGGAGAAGACCCTTGAGAGTCCCTTGGACTGCAAGGAGATCCAACCAGTCCATTCTAAAGGAAATCAGTCCTGGGTGTTCTTTGGAAGGACTGATGCTGAAGCTGTAACTCCAATACTTTGGCCACCTTATAAATAAGAAGAACTGACTGATTGGAAAAGACCCTGACGCTGGGAAAGATTGAAGGCAGGAGGAGAAGGGGATGACAGAGGATGAAATGGTTGGATGGTATCACCAACTCGATGGATGTGAGTTTGAGCAAGCTCCAGGAGTTGGTGATGGACTGGGAAGCCTGGTGTGCTGCAGTCCATGGGGTCATAAAGAGTCGGACACGAATGAGAGGCTGAACTGACCTGCAACACTAGGAGGGCCAGGACTATCTTGTCTTCTTTAAAAAAAAAAAAAAAAAACGAACCCAAAGTCTGAAATAGAGTAGTTACTTCAAAAATATTAAAGAATAGATGAATGAATCATTGAACTTGCAGAGATATCCTGAGGGAGAGTTCAGTGTGAGATACCTATTTTAAACATATTAAGACACAAACATTTGCTTGCCTCTCTCCCTACTTTCCCCCCAGTGCTATTAGAATACTAGGCTTCATTTTGATTAATCTTTTATGTCTGAAATACCAGAACTCTGGCAGCTTCATCTATTTATTTTCAAATTGTAATTTTCTTAGTCCCTATTTTATGACAGATTATTTGACAATTTTTTTGACAAAGTACAACCTAATAATCTCACAGATCCAAACACCTATACTCATGAGAATATTGTCTTTCTTATTTCTGAATTTTAAACATCTCATAGCACATTTTTAAAGTCACAGCAGAAGAAAACGTAACTTGCTCTGCCTTGAATGGCTGGATCTGAGACAGCATCTTGAGAAAAAGTCTTAACAGGTATACTATGGCAAGCATCAAATATTCTAATTAGACATGATGAAAATATTATATTGTATCTATAGGGAAATGTCTAAGCAAATACCTATTAATTCTAAGCATTCTTTTAAGATTGGACTGCAAATTTAAGAAATAACAGTATGAGATACCTAGTTACATTTACTTTTAAGATGAACAATAAATGTCAATATTAGTACATTCAATTCAATATTTGGCATACTTTTGTACTTTTTATATTGTTCCTTTTTGTTATTTAATTTGAAATTAAATTTACTTGGATGTCTTGTGTCTTATCTGGCAGCTTTGCTTAAGATGAATATCCAGATAATCAGTCTTCTGTAAAGTGATTCAACAAAGAGTAAAATTTTCAGAGTCAAACTAATAAAGGATACTGTGATCTAGTAAATTAAAATGAATCAGCTTGATGATTTAAAAATGAAGGACAAGAATATTTTTTATATATTTTTTCCTGATCATAAATGTTTTTAGGAAAGCTAGTTATCCTTCATTTTTCTGTTTGTACTGAATTTAATAATATTCTGGAGGATATTGGATAATACTGTGTAGTCTTGAAATTGCTGCTGTATTGTTCTGATTCATAAAATATACAATTGATCAATCCTCTATAAGAAATGGATTTCCAGTATCTTTTTTATTCCTTTTTCATTGTTTTCAATATATTCTCGAGATAAGTAATATTTCATGGGAAAATATTTACCTTATACAAATGTCCATATTTTCATTAGCTATAGAATAGTTAACAAAGACAGGTATTAAAAATAAATTTCTGATTTTTCTCTATTTTTAACTCATTTACTTCAAGTGCTTTATGTTAATACAAGAGTACATCAGAGATATAACAACATTTAAAAATATTAAAGACAATGATTATATTCATTCAAGTATTGAGGTACATGTATGTATGTGTATGTCATATGAACCTAACACAGCAAATGAAAGAGTGATTTAACACTATCACTTATACAGAAAAAAAAGGGGTTCTTTCATACTTGCACCCAAGTAAAGTAATGAAATTTTTGGTGCTGAAAATATCAACCATTTTAAAAAATTAGATGCTTTAAATATACTTAGATTCTGCAACTTGGAAGATGAAGCTTAATAACATCATGTAACACAGTAAATTCGGAGAAGGCAATGGCACCCCACTCCAGTACTCTTGCCTGGAAAATCCCATGGATGGACGAGCCTCGTGGGCTACAGTCCGTGGGGTCACTAAGAGTCGGACATGACTGAGCGACCTCACTTTCACTTTTCACTTTCATGCGTTGGAGAAGGAAATGGCAACCCACTCCAGTGTTCTTGCCTTGAGAATCCCAGGGATGGGGGAGCCTGGTGCGCTGCTGTCTATGGGGTCGCACAGAGTCGGACACGACTGAAACGACTTAGCAGCAGTAGCAGCAGCAACACAGTAAATTAACCAATCCTTTAAAATAAATTTAGTTAATTTCACTTCCTTATGCTCTTGAGAGCAAATAACCTTTAGATTTCCCTTCAAAGTTGGGAAAATATAAGCTATGATGCTTTCCATGATTAGAAGAGAGCCCACTCTTTCCCTTATTTCTCTCCATAGTGTGAGATAATTAACATTTGTGCATACTTTGTCAATGAAGTGACATGCTTCCATTTATTGTAAGGTCCAATTATGCGTAAGCACTGGTATGGTCTCCTGAAATTAATATACATTTGTGCATATTCACTTAAGCAATGTTTCCACAATGGCACACCAGAAAATGTCCCTTCCACAAGACTTTCTGTTGTCTAGAAGCACCACTAATTCCTTGGTGATAAAAATAATTCTGTAGTGAAAAATCTTATTTCAGACTACAAGGAATCTTCTAAGCATAACACTTATTGTTCCAAATACTTGCCAAGAATTATGAATTCTCACATCTTTGGAGAATTTCAGATAATTTATATAGTTAGAATTCTCAAGAATTGCTAAAGAAAAAGAAGAAAGGGCACAAGAGAAACTCCAAGAGTTATGATTTAAGCAAATATGTCGTATTGATCAGGGCTTTTGAGGGTAAGAAGACCCAGGAGGAAGCACGGTTAAAGACAAGTAGGATCAGGTATTGTGTTTCAGCAACTTTGCTTTTAAGATATCTATTAAATATTTGGTATGATTTATGCTTGCGTTTTAAAGGTATACTTATTTACTTATTTATTTATTGGCTGTGCTGGATCTTCGTTGCTGTGTGGGCTTTTCTGTGGTTGCGGTTTCTCATTGTGGTAGCTTCTCTTGTTGCGGAGCCTCGTCTCTAAAGAATGTGGGATTCAGTAGTTGTGGCGTGAGGGCTCACTAGTTCCAGTTCCAGGGCTCTATGCCCAGGCTTAATAGTTGTGACAAATGGGTTTAGTTGCTTTGCAACATGTAGGATTTTCTTGGATCAAGGCTGCAACCTGTCTTCACCTGCATTGGTAAGCAGATTCTTTACCACCGAGCCCCCAGGGAAGCTCTATGTTTGCATTTTTGCTTGACCTACACCAAGTTTTCCTCCCCACCCCCCACAGTGAAGTGCTTTTTCAAATTTTTCATCCACTCCTTGGCAAAGGTATCTGGTAATATTGTTTGTTATCATTGAATAATTTAGATTTTCTTAGATAAGTTATTTACAAGGTATTCCTATAGAGGGAAAGATTCCAGAGAGACTTCTCCAGTCTAGTTGGGATACACAACACAGAAATTTTCTTTTCAGCTGCTTCAAAGGCAAAATTATTTTCAAGTGTCTTTTATCTGTGCATGTAAGCATAAGCTTGTCTTCTCTTTCTTTGCCAATTTACTCAAGGGGTTGAGAGCAAAAATAAATGTGACTGTTACTTTCTAACATTGGATTCTCTCCATTGAAATTTCTTTGAGACTTGCTCTCTTTCTTTTCATGATTCCTATGCAAATGATATTGCTTTTTACAACTGTAATATATATTTCATAGCACATCTCCTAATTTTGCCCACAGTGGAGTTTGTAGTTGGTTCTCCTTTCTCCTATAAGCTTCAAAACATTTTTGGAGAGAAAAGGGAAAATGCTTTGGTTCAGAGTTTGCTTATGGTGAAAAGAATGCATAATCATCTCTGAGTTTATAGTATTGTGAATAAAAAATGCAACCTACCTACATATTTTAATAACCAGTTGGGCCTAAGTACAATTTAAATGTTTAAATATGCACATACATACATGATATGGACTTTTGAAAGCTGTGCTGTGCTGTGCTTAGTCGCTCAGTCCTGTGTGAATCTTAGAGATCCCATGGACTATAGCCTGACAGGCTCCTCTGTCCATGGGGATTCTCCAGGCTAGAGTACTGGAGTGAGCTGTCAGGCTTTCCTTCAGGGGATCTTCCCCACCCAGGGACAGAACCCAGGTCTCCTGAATTGCAGGCAGATTCTTTACCATCTGAGCCACTAGGGAAGCCCAAGAATACTGGAGTGGGTAGCCTATCCCTTCTGCAGAGGATCTTTCTGACCCAGGAGTCAAACTGGGGTCTCCAGTATTGCAGGCAGATTCTTTACTAGCTGAGCTACCAGGAAAGCCCGTTTTGAAAGCTACAACAATAATATTATACATTGAAAGCTGCAATAAATATAAAAATCCTCAGTTTTTCTCTTAAGGCCATACTCCTCTGCACAGTTGTGACTCACCCTAAGTCTTCACAAGTCAAAGTGGACTTCTCTTGATAGCAATTCTGATTTTCATGTAATTCAAGAGGAGATGATGGCACAGAAAATACATACTTTTAATCAAGAAATTGTAAAAAAAATACACATGCATATATACATACAATAAAATGTTAATATTAAGATTATGTCAGCAACATGGTTTGTATTCTGGCTTGCAGATTTAATAGTTCTTTGACACTGAGCATGAAATATTACAATGGTTTTAGAAACACGTTTTATAATAAAGAAATAATAGGGTTTAATGTAGGATAATGTCACATATTATTAAATAAATAGAAAAATGGTATCTATGTGAAACATTATCTATATACATTTTCTCACAGAATCTTTCCAAAGTCAAAACAGGTGATGGTAGTGACAATGGTAACAGGGATACATTTGAAGCAAACTGTCAATAAGGCAATGACTAAACTATTTACCATACTATGGAATATTATGAAATTACATCCAAAGACACTAAAATGATGGATAGTAAGTCTCCTATGTATGAACCTTCAAGTTGCAAGCTTTCAAGGATTGGATGTGTGTTCACATGTCCAATCATGTGAGTGCAGTTTTTTCAAGTGGCTGTACTTTTGTGTATTGGACGGTGTAGTACTGTGTAGAGTACAGTAATAAAGCAAGCCCAGGATATCTGGAAGCAAGCAATTGTCTTTACTTGAGAAGGCATTGTTAGTTTTTGAGACATAGGACTCAAAGATTGGTCTATACATGAAACTTGCAGCAGCCATTAAGGATGTAATCCAGTGCTACTCTGTCATCTATAATAAGGAAAAAAGAGCTACTACCCAGACAGCACTGGATCATTTTTTCAATAGGGTACATAGAATTGAATACATAAACGATCTAGAACCTGTTCCATCAACAACAGGTGTTAATGAAGTTGCAGCTTGGTCTACAGATCTTAGTTTCTTGGGCTCTAAAATCACTGCAGATGATGACTGAAACCATGAAATTAGAAGACGCTTGCTCTTTGGAAGGGAAGTAAGGACAAACCTAGACAGCATATTAAAAAGCAGAGACGTTACTTTGCTGTCAAAGATCCATCTAGTCAAAGCTATGGCTTTTCCAGTAGTCATGTAGGGATTTGAGAGTTGGACCATAAAGAAGGTTGAGTGCCAAATAATTGATGCTTTCAAACTGTGGAGCTGGAGAAGACTCTGGAGAGTCTCTTGGACTGAAAGGAGATCAAACCAGTCAATCCAAAAGGAAATCAACTCAATATTCATTGAAAAGACTGATGCTGAAGCTGAAGCTTCAATATTTGGGCCACCTGGTTGCAAAGAATTGACACACTTGGAAAAGACCTCGATGCTAACAAAAGGAGAAAGGGGGCAACCGAGGCTGAGATTATTAGACAGCACCATTGACTCAATGGACATAAATCTGAGCAAACTCTAGGAGATTGTGAAGGACAGAGCCTGGTGTGCTACAGTCCAGGTGGTCGCAAAAGAGTTTGAGATGACTTAGTGACTGAACAACAACTCTGTCTCCTAAATCTGAGGATCCTTCAGCTCTTATCATTTACTTCCTCTACCTCCTCCAGTCAGTAACTCTTCTTGACTTTTCACTGATGCCAGCACCTGTTTGCCAGTTGTTGTATTGTACTGCTGTACTTTTCAAGGTACTGTGCTGTAAGGTTACAGATATACTTTTTTAATTTTTTTGCATTAGTTTTTTATGTGTTATTTGTGTGAAAAGAATTATGAGCTTATTACAATACACTACTATATAGCTGATTGAGTTAGTTGGATACCTAGGCTAACTTTTGGGGACCTATGAACAAATTGAACTTATGAATGTACTCTTAGAATAGAGTGCTATTTAACCCTCGCTTCATACATGTGTTCAGTAGGTTCTACATCACCTTTGGTTTTTGCTGTTTTCAAAAAACTTTTCAGATTTATTATTTACTTACTACTTTTCTACACACTTATTTAAATATTGTTATTAAAAACACCTAAATTGTCGTGGGGAATTTCTGGGAGAACTTCAGTGGAGGTATGTCCAGGTAGTTGCAAGTGGTGCTATATAAAGGAGTGGGGCTTCCCATTTGTTTATGCTATGGAGTTACAGTTCATAATCCAATCTCCAATGCTCAATTGTGTCAGACTGTTTGTGACCCCTGTGGTCTGTAACCAGCCAAGCCCCTCTGTCCATGGGATTTTCCTAGCAAGAATAATGGAGTGGGTTGGCATTTCCTCCTCCAGGGGCTCTTCCTGACCCCGGGATCAAACCCGCATCTCCTGAGTCTCCTACTTACCACTGAGCTGGGAAGTTGAACAGTTTATAATGGTCAACACACCCTTGTAAAACTGAGACTTTTCAGACAGTGAAAATCACTTAGTCATGTCCAACTCTTTCTGAACCCATGGACTATAGAGTCCATGGAATTCTTTAGGCCAGAAGACTGGAGTGGGTAGACTTTTCCTTCTCCAGGGGATCTTCCCAACCCAGAGAGCAAACCCAGGTCTCCTGCATTGCAGGTGGATTCTTTACCAGCTGAGCCACAGGGAAGCCCATAACAGACAGACTGTGTGTTAAAATTGTTTTCAAAATAATGCTAAGACTTTTTTGCCTTTTTATTGAATTTATATTTTCACCGATGGTATAAAAGTAACTGTGGGTAAAAATTACTGGTGCCTTACTATGAATCACACTTCTGACATAATAATGAGTTAACAGTCACTCCCTTCTTCACTTGGCACACCTGCACAGAAAAAGGAGAAGAGGGGGAGGAGAGAATGCAGCAGCAGAAGTGGAACTGGTTTCAATTATTTTTTGTAGCAGTGAAAAACCCTCAACTCTTGGGTAGACATACTGTTAATACATTGAGTGATGAAATGGAATTCACATATTACATATTTTCCTACCCTAATAGCTCAGACAGTAAAGAATTTACCTGCAATGCAGGGGATCTGGGTTAGATATCTGGATCAGGAAATCACCTGGAGAAGGGAAAGGCAACACACTCCAGTCTTCTTGCCTGGAGAATTCTATGGAGCCTGATGGGCTACAGTCCATGGGGTCATAAAGAGTTGGACACTGACTGAGCAGCTAACACTTTCTTACCAAAGAACAACTATCTCTCAAGAAAAATACACTTATGTGATTGTTTGGACTGCAAACTGAGTTTTTTTTTTTTTTTTAACAAAACACTTTTTATTTGAAAGAATGACTGCCATACAAACTATTCAGATTTTGTATTGGAAGATCTGTAGAATTCACTGAACCATTACTTTTAAAATGACCCACACATGAACCTAAGAGCCTCTTGATAAAAGTGAAAGAGGAGAGTGAAAAAGCTGGCTTAAAACTCATCATTCAGAAAACCAAGATCATGACATCTGGTCCCATCACTTCATGGCAAATAGATGGGGAAACAATGGAAACAGTGAAAGACTTTATATTTTGGGGCTGCTGTGGACGGTGACTGTAGCCATGAAATTAAAAGACATTTGCTCCTTGGAAGAAAAGCTATGACAAACTTAGCATATTAAAAATCAGAGACTTTACTTTGCCTACAAAGGGTCATATGGTCAAAACTATGATTTTTCCAATAGTCATATACAGATGTGAGAGTCATATACAGGTGTGAGAGTCATATACAGATGTGAGAGTTGGACAATAATAAAAGGCTGAGCACTGAAGAACTGATGCCTTCGAATTCTGGTGCTAGAAAAGACTCTTGAGAGTTCCTTGGACTAAAGATCAGTCATAAAGGAAATAAACCCTGAATATGCACTGGAAGGACTGATGCTGAAGCTGAAGCTCTAATACTTGGGCCACCTGATGTGAAGAGCCGACTCATTGGAAAAAGACCCTGATGCTGGGAAAGATTGAAGTCAGGAGGAGAGGTGGAGGACAGAGGATGAGATGGTTGGATAGCATCACTGACTCAATGGATGTGAGTTTGAGCAAGCTCCGGGAGTTGGTGAAGGACAGGAAAGCCTGGCGTGCTGCAGTCCATGGGGTCGCAAAGAGTCGGACATGACTGAGAGACTGAACAACAACACATGATTTAAAGATTCATTAAAAATGCAAGACAGAATATTGCTTTTAAAATTATAATCTGGAAAGTCTTTTGATATGTTTTCAGATTCCATATTAAAACTAAACTTTAATAAATTAACAGTATTGAATTTGGGTATAGTGTCAAAATAATTATAGTATCTGATAAAGTTTTAAAAATCCTCCTACCCTTTTCAGCTGTGTATCTCTGTGAGGCTGGATTATCTTTGTGTACTACAATTGAATAAGATAGGCAGTGTATTAGAACAAAAGTAGACATGAAAGTCTCGCTGTCATGTACTAAGTCAGACTTAAAAGAGTTTTGAGTCAAATTAAAGAGATATGACCCAGAGATTTGACAAAGACAATCAATTCTAACCGCTAGTTTTAACAATAGGTTTAGAACCAGTCCCTTAGTTATTTCTGCATGCCTAAGATCCCTACCTGGAAATGCATGAACTTTGCAGGGCTATTTCTAAGAGTCATGTATTTCCCTTTCTTCCTGTATTAGATGGACTAATTATATTGCAGAAACTTGTACTATAGCTGTAAAGACTTTTTATTTTAACACTGTATGTTGATCAGTGGCACAATGTAAAATAAGGCAAGGTAAAGGAGTAGAGATTGAAAGTATGCCCTTTTAAGCTAGATGAACAGAAACTGCTTCTCTGAATAGGTGACAATTGTGTGAATAAGCTGGGGAAGAACCTAACTGGAAGAGGAGGCCAGTACATACATGACATGTTAGATGAAGAAAAAGAAGGCTCAGCTGCATAGCACAAAATTAAAAAAACAAAATATGAGAGATGGGTTGGGAAAGGTTGTTTGGCAAAAGATCATGAAAGTCCCCCATGGGAATGAAGAGATATGTATATGGAAAGATGATTAAGTGTTAAGACTGAAGCTAAGTTTCCTTGGTTCAAATTTTAGCTATCACTGTGTCCTAGGATAGGGTTTTTAACTAATACCTCCATTTTCTCATGTTTATTCCTGGGAGTAATCCTCAATCTTGGAGAAAGAATGTGATTATTAATCATTGACATTCACACACATGGCACATTAGTTATAATTTTTCTTACTAAATGGGATTATTAGCCGTAATTACTATTAATGACTGGGATCTACACTAGTAAAGAGTTTTAAACAGGAGACTGTCATTATCTCAGTCACATTTTAAAATACAGAAATCAATACTGTAAAGTAATTAGCCTCCAATAAAAAAAATAAAATAAAATACAGAAATCACTCTGGCTTCATGCAGAGGCATGGTAGTGGGGGAAGGACAAAGGGAAACCTTGGGGAAATACTTATGACCACTACTGGGATAATTCTTGTGGATGATTAGAGGGATCTGGATTGCTGGTAGCAGTGAAAGTGGTTGAGTGTTTAGATTCAGGAAATAGAGTCAAATATGCAGCCTTCAGTTAAAAAAAAATTATACCACCACCACCACCATATTTATATTAAAAAATGAGACTTGCTTGTACCTAATTCTGAATATCTTATGGATCACATTTATTTTTATGATTCCTAAAACTCATTTCCAAATATTTGGTACTCACATAACTAATAGTTCTCTAAATCACATGTGCCTCTGCTCATTATCAGGTGTGTTCTTACTTAACCTGAAATGAATTGATCCCCTCAGCTAGTATATACTCTAGCTTTATATGACATAGGACCCCACCATCAGTCTCCCAGAGGCAATAATCATCTGCTTCATTCTCTTTGTATGTTTGTTTGTTTAACTCTCAGGTACATAGGAAATATCTGAAGGGCTTGCTCAACTGCAGATTCTGAAGAGGGGCCTGAGATTTTGCATTTCTAACAGTTCTCTGATTATGTCAATACTGCTAATCTGTGGAACACACTTTGGGTAGCAATGATCTAAATGATTGCTGAATTTTTAATGACCTCCTAAAATATCAAAGTCTTCCATGTTGGTTTCATTTACATAGGCTTTCACCTATGTGCTTAAAGTTAGGTAAGTGAAAGAAAAGTGAAAGTGAAGTCGCTCAGTAGTGTCCAACTGTTTGCGACCCCATGGACAGTAGCCTACCAGGCTCCTCTGTCCGTGGGATTCTCCAGGCAAGAACACTGGAGTGGGTTGCCATTTCCTTTTCCAGGAGGTCTTCCCAACCCAGCGATCGAACCTGGGTCTTCCGTATTGCAGGCAGACGCTTTACCATCTGAGCCACCAGGGAAGCAAAAAAAAAAAAAAAATTAAAATTAAAGTTAGCTATTTCATACACAAATCTTTCCTAATACAAAAATGAAAGCCCAGGGAAGCAAAGTTCTGTTCAAATCACTATGTCAACAGAATTTATATTTCTTAAGTGAATGTTTAATGCTTGTATGATGTTGATAAAAAGATTCTTGGCATAGCATTTCACTATTGGTAAGAAAGAGACAGATTGTTTAGAGTAGCAAATTATTTTTGAAGATGGATCTTTGAGCATTTAATTGACTTTCTGAGAATCTGACAGACATACATCAATCATATTAAAACAAAAGTATGTTGAACCATTTGAAAACACTTGAAATAATGAGCATCACATTTAAATGATAACATAATATGGGATACTATAAACACTTTTAGATATTGCTGCTTCTGATTTTTTTTTTTTTTGTAGACAGCAGCTTTCTTTTTAACACAACATACATATAAAAAGTATCATATGCACCATTACCTGACATCAAGTTAAGAAAATTTAGTTTTAAAAAATTAAATGACTACTACTTCTTCTTCGGTGTCCCACAATTGCACAATAAATTTTTTAAAAATTGGATAAGTTTTTCGTTTCAGTACCTGTTCCATTTCTATCTTTACTTACAGATGAAAAGCAGTAACTTTTGTGAATCGTTTCTTCCAGTCTCTTCCTTTCAGTGAGTTCAGTCTTAAACTCTAGCTTGGCTCTCCTGTCATAAATGTACATGCTTTCTGATGGTGCTGGTGCTTTGAAACATCTGTAATATCACAGTGGACATCATCATCACCTTCATCACAATCATCTCTAATGTAAAAAGCAGACGGACAAATAAAATTAAAAAATGCACTACTAGTGGAAAATCTAAAGATGTAAACTTTATACAACAATAGTGAAATCAAATTGGCATAACCACAGTGTTTTATTAGTTGCTATTAAACCAATTACTTTGATGTATATGTAAGCTAAGTGATATAAAGGAGAAATAACATAAAGGTGATTCATATGGTTTATTTAAATTTAGCATCTGCTTTTTGGTCAAGATTGAAAGTATGGAATTCAGCGGTGATTGCAGCCAGGAAATTAAAAGACGCTTACTCCTTGGAAGGAAAGTTATCACCAACCTAGACAGCATATTGAAAAGCAGAGACATTACTTTGCCAACAAAGGTCCATCTAGTCAAGGCTATGGTTTTTCCAGTGGTCATGTATGGATGTGAGAGTTGGACTGTGAAGAAAGCTGAGCGCTGAAGAATTGATGTTTTTGAACTGTGGTGTTGGAGAAAACTCTTGAGAGTCCCTTGGACTGCAAGGAGATCCAACCAGTCCTTCCTAAAGGAGATGAGTCCTGGGTATTCATTGTAAGGACTGATGCTGAAACTGAAACACCAATACTTTGGCCACCTCATGGAAGAGTTGACTCACTGGAAAAGACTCTGATGCTGGGAGGGATTGGGGGCAGGAGGAGAAGGGGACCACAGAGGATGAGACAGCTGGATGGCATCACTGACTCAATGGACATGAGTTTGGGTGAACTCCGGGAGTTGGTGATGGACAGGGAGGCCTGGTGTGCTGCGATTCTTGGGGTCGCAAAGAGTCGGACACGACTGAGCAACTGAACTGAACTGAACTGATAGTTGCAAGTTAAAGTTGTACTGGAAGACTTATGAGCTTGACTGTTTTCACACTGTCATCATTATAAATAGAAATAGAAATGATAAAATATTTTAAATATACAAATATAAAATGTTTGTTTCCAAATACCTGGCATATGTTTTATGTTGATAGTCTGGGCAATTCATATTTTAAACAATAAAAAAAAAACCATTATGTTAACAATCACTGGTGTGTTCAGGCATTTTGGAATGTGTGCAATGCAGGAACATAGACTTGAATTGTGCACATGCTAGGGGACCATGCACATAACACAGAGTGTGGAAAATTCATGTAGGTTTTACACTGTTCCCAAAATAACTATACAGCAGTGCTTATATAGGATCAAACTGGCATCTCTCTTTTGGCTATAATATGAAGAACCAACAGAATGGTGCAATGGAGCTGTTTTACACTGTTCCCCATCAATCATTTCTCTCTTGTTCTTCATTTGTATTACACAGATATTAAAACTCCAGGATCAACTTCACATTTTTCTTATTCTTTCAAACACCTTGAAATTTAAATCTATGTTCAGGCAATACTTATGGATCTATACTTTAACTTCCTTTTGTGTTTTGTTGTTTTATTTGTCCCAGTTATAATGTTTTAATTTTCCTATTTCAATTTTAAATGTTCAGTGTTATTAATTTCATTCATATAATTTATGTTAATTTTGAGTCTATCATCATTATCGTGTTTGTTACAATAATATCAGTCATTCTCTGCTTACTTTATTAACTCTTAGCGTAGTGGTGCTAGTTTTGTTAAGTTTGGCATTTTCTATTTTTGTTCTTAGTGTTTCTAGAAGATTTGGTAAGTCTTAATTAGTTCAACCACTAGTTCTTGCAATGCTCCTAGTATGTCTTTAAGACATTTACTTCATTCTTTAGTATCTCAGTTTCTGTATCTGTAAAGAGCATTTACTTCATAGAGGTACAGTGAAACTGAATTGATTATGTATCTGTTCTCGCAGTGTTGCCTTGCACATAGTAATTATACATTGTTAGCTATTCTTATTTTTTAATTAATAAATTTATTTTAATTGGAGGCTAATTACTTTACAATATTGTAGTGGTTTTTGCCATACATTGACCTGAATCAGCCATGGCTGTACATGTGTCCCCCATCCTGATTTTTTATACAGTATGTGCCTGACTCTATCTTGTGAATAACAAGAGTAAATGATAGAGATAAATATTCTTTCATCATGATGCTTATGTTTTAGTGGAGAAAAGAGACAGAAACAAAATAAATATATTAATGTGTTATTGCATATTATGTTAGGTGTTTTGAATGAAATATACCAGATAGTTGATGTAAATAAGAATAAGTGTAAGAGGGCTCTGATTGATCTGACCCCTCTTTCAAAGAAATGTCTGCAGGTCTCACTATAAGAATGTACTAGGTACTATAAGACCTAGTCAGGCAGCAGGGGTACAAATAAAAAGTCTGCAAGAAAAGGAGTTCGTAATAAACTTGGTAAATAGCAAATCAGTGTGTGCATAGAGCTGAGAAGAGATTTAAATTTTATATTCTGATTTAAGTTTGAAGTTCAAATTTTAATGTGAATTTCAGCTCTGTGTAGATTTTATGAGAACCAGAATTGAAAATGGCATCACCAAGGGATAGATCACAGAATGAAAAGAGAAAAGGTACAAACCTGATGCCCAGGAGAGCTCCTTAGTGTGATAAAGATGAGCCTAAAAAGCCAACTAAGAAGTAACAGGCAAAAGGGTGAAAAAAATATAGAAAGAGGATGTGTCATAGAAACCAAATGAATTGACATTTTCTTGGATGGAGCAATCACCAGCGTCAGATTCAGCTGAAACATAAAATACAATAAAGATAGAAAATGTTCAGGATTTAGAGATATAGATATTATCATTCTCTTCAGCAGGAATTTTTTGTTAAGTGATGAGACCATATTCCAGAATAAAATGAGCTGAGAAAATAGAGACAAGTGGAGGGAAAGCTATTCAAGTGGATTGTGATAGAAGGAGAGAGTTTATGATTTTATCTAGTGGTTTATGAGGAACTGATTGTCTTCCCTGGTGGCTCAGATGGTAAAGAATCTACTTAGAATGCAAGATACCTAAGTTCAATCCCTGGGTCGGGAAGAAACCCTGGAGAAGGAAATGGCAACCCACTCTAGTATTCTCGCCTGGAGAATTCCATGGACAGAGAAGCCTGGCAGGCTACAGTCTGTACAGTCCATAGGGTCACAAACAGTTGGACACAACTGAGTGACTAACACACACGTGAGAAATTAAATGAAAGTGTTTCTGATATTTTTGCATTTGTTATATAGAAACATATTTAAAAGTTACCAAGAAATGTTCAGTGGAGAAGGAGTGATGGAATTTTCAAGTGAAGAAAGGGAATAAAAGTAGTTGTTTCTTTATAATATGAGAGGAAAAGAAAGTGAAAACACTGGTGGAAAGAATTACATTATGTAAGAATAGGAGGAAGGTTCCACATCGGAATAGAAGGGAATATCAATTATGAGTGGTTGATCAGAATATGAAGCACTTTTCATGGGATATTTATGCTACTGCTACTGCTAAGTCACTTCAGTCGTGTCTGACTCTGTGCGACCCCATAGACGGCAGCCCGCCAGGCTCCGTAGATCTGATCAAAAGATAAAAATAAAGAATTTGGAATTTGGAGACATAGTGAGCAGTTATGTACACAACCGAAGGGGAAAGAAAGAGAGGATATAGCAGAAAGATACATGTTTGGTTGTGTGCCTTGGATTTCTAGAAGTACATTACCCTGTTGGGTAACTCGATCTGATAGAGCCCGGCTTCTATATGAAACCTGTGGAGAGTTTAGTCATTTAGTTACATTCAGAATTGAATTCTTTGAATGAGTAGAGTGAAAAGATTCAGTAGATGGGGGGCGTCTTGTTAGGACGAAGCGGGGATGAGGTGAAACGCTTAAAACGGTGTGAGCAGGTGCGGGGTGCGGTTGGACCCAAGGCTGAGGCAGACTCCGCCTCCCTCCCGCCTCAGTGGATCAAGCCCAGATCGTCAGCGGGGGAGGTTGCCAGGGGAGATGGGAGTGCTTGGTGGCGGCACAGGAGATGATGCTGTTTCCAGTTACAACGGAGGGATCATAGGCAAACACAGCCTCCACGGAAGCACTGGGACATTACTTCTCCCGTCAGCTTAGATGCCCCCAAGGAGACGGACTGCCTACTTGTACAGAAACTAGTTGAGACTAAGCCTTTTGGGTTTTTGGAGAGGAAGAGAAACTGCAGCACAGGATTTCAATTTGGGGGAAAGTTAAATAACCTGGTAAAAGAGTGGATTCGAGAAATCGGTGAAAGCAAGAATCTGCCACAACCTGTAATTGAAAATGTTGGTGGGAAAATTTTTACATTTGGATCTTATAGATTAGGAGTATATGCAAAACGTACCGATATTGATGCATTGTGTGTTGCACCAAGCCATGTTGATCAAAGTGATTTTTCACCCCATTCTATAAGTTGAAGTTATAGGAAGAAGTAAAAGCTGTTGAAGAGGCATTTGTAACAGTTATCAAATTGTGTTTTGATGGGATAGGGACTGATATTTTGTTTGCAAGTTTAGCACTGCAGACTATTCCAGAAGACTTGGATTTAAGAGATGACAGTCTGCTTAAAAATTTAGATATAAGATATATAAGAAGTCTTCAGGGTTAAAGGGTAACCAGCGAATTTTACATCTACTACCAAACAGTGACAACTTCAGGTTAACCCTGAGAACTATCTAACTGTGGGCCACACACCACAATATCTATTCTAATATATTAGATTTCCTGGGTGGTGTTTCCTGGGCTATGCTAATAGGAAGAACTTGCCAGCTTTATACAAATGCAACAGCATGAACTCTTGTATGTAAATTTTTCGTGGTATTTTCTAAATGGGAATGGCTAAATCCAGTCCTATTGAAACAGCCTGAAGAATGCAATCTTAATTTACCTGTATGGGACCCAAGAGTTAGTGTATTATTTTTTCCCCTACAAATTTGCACTGCGCAATAAGGAGTAGAAATCATGTGCATAAACTTGAGGGAGACTTCCCATCCTGTTAGGCATGAGCAAACATGTTCATATCACATTTTTTAATCTCAACTAGAATTGTGCTCTGGTGTGAGAAGCAAAATTATGTACCCTGGAGCCACATTTAATTGTACATAGTTTATAATATCAAGGTTACTAACATTTTAATTTATTTTGCATAGAACTACCTTGTAAGTCAAAGTTGTGCAGACATTTGTGCTTAGAAAATAATATACTAAAGATTCAGTGGATGATTTGATTCAACATTGATTTGATGAATGAATAACAATTAAGCACCTGATATATGCCAAGACCACTTCTAGAAGACCTGCTATAGTAGTCAAAATATAGACTTTTCTTCTAAACTCATTTTGATGGACTGTCATTCTAGGTGGCAACAAATTCTGTTAACAGAATATAAAAACAAGATGAGAAATAATGGATGGTTAGAAACATATTTTATAGAGTGTTCAGGTGATGTTGGAGGAGAAAATGTATCATGAGAACAACAATGCACATGAAGGAGGAGGAAGATGAGAGATAGTGCAAAGGTTTTGGTGTTATTAATAAATGTGTGATGTGTGCAAGAGAAAACAAGGGAACCAATATGATTTAACAGAAGAAGTCAGATAGATGGAAGAGATTGAATAGAATGAGTAACTGAGAGACAGGTCTTTTAAGATCTACTAAAAAATTGAAACAGTTTTGGATATTAATTGGAAGGAAATGGAAGGCCTTTGGAGAATTTTAAGCAGAAGGCTGATCTGTAGCATATGTATCTGAGGTCTCATTCCAAGTTTGCATTATACATTTTATGGCCAAGAATGTATACAGGAAAACGTTAGAAGGTCAGTGCAGTAGTTAAGGAGAGACTAAATTGGTATTGGGGCTTCCCAGGTGGCTCAGTGGTAAAGAATCTGTCTGTCAAGCAGGAGACACAAGTTTAATACCTGGGTCAGAATGATCCCAGAAGAAAATGGCAACACACTCCAGTATTCTTGCCTGGGAAATCCCATAGACAGAGAAGCCTGGCGGACCACAGTCCATGGGATCGCAAAAGAGTCAGACAGGGCTTAGCAACTAAACAACAACAAGCTGGTATGGACAAAGATTTCATTAAAATAATGGTCATTAGACTATAAAAAATGGACCTGAATAGAAGCAAAGAAACAACGGTAAGTATAGAGCTTAATAGTGGTGACTCAGAAAACTGCCGAGGTGGAAATCTCATCTTTGGTGATGCACAACTGTTGTCAAAATTTTTGCATTTTCTGTCTCATTTGTTCATGCATAAAATGGGTCCAGTATGTATATAAATATAAACCTTGTATTCAGTTCAGTTCAGTCACTCAGTCGTGTCTGACTCTTTGCGACCCCATGAATCACAGCACACCAGGCCTCCCTGTCTATCACCAACTCCCGGAGTCCACCCAAACCCGTGTCCATTGTGTCAGTGATGCCACTCAACCATCTCATCCTCTGTCGTCCCCTTCTCCTACTGCCCTCAATCTTTCCCAGAATCAGGGTCTTTTCAAATGAGTCAGCTCTTCGCATCAGGTGGTGAAAGTATTGGAGTTTCAGCTTGAACATCAGTCCCTCCAATAAACACCAGGACTGATCTCCTTTAGGATGGACTGGTTGGATCTCCTTGAAGTCCAAGAGAATCTCAAGAGTCTTCTCCAACACCACAGTTCAAAAGCATCAAGTCTTCAGCACTCAGCTTTCTTTATAGTCCAACTCTCACATCCATACATGACTACTGGAAAAACCATAGCCTTAACTAGACGGACCTTTGTTGGCAAAGTAATGTCTCTGCTTTTCAATATGCTATCTAGGTTGGTCATAACTTTCCTTCCAAGGAGCAAGTATCTTTTAATTTCATGGCTGCAATCACCATCTGTAGTGATTTTGGAGCCCAGAAAAATAAAGTCTGACACTGTTTCCATGGTTTCCCCATCTATTTGCCATGAAGTGATGGGACCAGATGCCATGATCTTAGATTTCTGGATGTTGAGCTTTAAGCCAATGTTCTCACTCTCCTGTTTCACTTTCTTCAAGAGGCTCTTTAGTTCTTCTTCACTTTCTGCCATAAGATATGCCTCATCTGCATATCTGAAGTTATTGTTAGTTCTCCTGGCAATCTTGATTCCAGCTTGTGCTTCTTCCAGCCCAGCGTTTCTCATGATGTACTCTGCATATAAGTTAAATAAACAGGATGACAATATACAGCCTTGACGAACTCCTTTACCTATTTGGAACCAGTCTGTTGTTCCATGTCCAGTTCTAACTGTTGATTCCTGACCTGAATATAAGTTTCTCAAGAGGCAGGTCAGGTGGTCTGGTACTCCCATATCGTTCAGAATTTTCCACAGTTTGTGGTGATACACACAGTCAAAGGCTTTGGCATAATCAATAAAGCAGAAATAAATGTTTTCCTGGAACTCTTGCTTTTTTGATGATCCAGCAGATGTTTGCAATTTGATCTCTGGTTCCTCTGCCTTTTCTAAAACCAGCTTAAACATCTAGAAGTTCACGGTTCATGTATTGCTGAAGCCTGACTTGGAGAATTTTGAGCATTACTTTACTAGTGTGTGAGATAAGTACAATCGTGCAGTAGTTTGAGCATTCTTTGGCATTACCTTTCTTTGGGATTGGAATGAAAACTGACCTTTGCCAATCCTGTGGCCACTACTGAGTTTTCCAAATTTACTGACATATTGAGTGCAGCACCCTCACAGCATCATCTTTTAGGATTTGAAATAGCTCAACTGGAATTCCATAACCTCCACTAGCTTTGTGCATAGTGATGCTTCCTAAGGCCCACCTGATTTCACATTCCAGGATGTATGGTTCTAGGTGAGTGTGAGTGATCACACATTCATGATTATTTGGATCATGAAGATCTTTTTTGTACAGTTCTTCTGTGTATCCTTGCCACCTCTTTTAATATCTTCTGCTTCGTTAGATTCATATCATTTCTTTCCTTTATTGAGCCCATCTTTGTATGAAATGTTCCCTTGGTATCTCTAATTTTCTTGAAGAGATCTCTAGTCTTTTCTGTTCTATTGTTTTCCTCTATTTCTTTTCATTGATCGCTGAGGAAGGTTTTCTCATCTCTACTTGCTATTCTTTGGAACTATGCATTCAAATGGGTATATCTTTCCTTTTCTCCTTGGCCTTTCACCTCTCTTCTTTTCACAGCTATTTGTAAGGTCTCCTCAGACAGCCATTTTGCCTTTTTGCATTTCTTTTTCTTGGGGATGGTCTTGCTCCCTGTCTCCTATACAATGTCATGAACCTCCATCCATGGTTCATCAGGCACTCATCTATCAGATCTAGTCCCTTAAATCTATTTCTCACTTCCACTGTATAGTCATAAGGGATTTGATTTAAGTCATACCTAAATGGTCTAGTGGTTTCCCCCACTTTCTTCAATTTACGTCTGAGTTCGGCAATAAGGAGTTCATGTTCTGAGCCACAGTCTGCTCCTGTTCTTGTTTTCTCTGACTGTATAGAGCTTCTCCATCTTTGGCTGCAAAGGATATAATCAATCTGATTTTGATGTTAACCGTCTGGTGATGTCCATGTGTAGAGTCTTCTCTTGTGTTGTTGGAAGAGGGTGTTTGCTAGGACCAGTGTGTTCTCTTGGCAGAACTCTGTTAGCCTTTGCCCTGCTTCATTCTGTACTTCAAGGCCAAATTTGCCTGTTATTCCAGGTGTTTCTTGACTTCCTACTTTTGTATTATGTTATGAAAATTAAATTATTACCCATGAGTCATGTCTGACTCTTTGCATCCCAAGGACTGTAGCCTGTCTGTTTCCTCTGTCCTTGGATTTCTCCAGGCCAGAATACTGGAATGGGTAGCCATTCCCTTCTGCGGGTGATCTGCCAACCCAGGGATCAAACCAGGTCCCCAGCATTTCAGGTGGATTCTTTACCATCTGAGTCACCAGGGAAGCTTGGTTTATGGCTATTGTATTTATTTGTATTCTTATGAGATAAAAGACTGGTTAATCAGCTAAAGGCCCTAATGATATCAAACACTGGGTGAAATGTGAGTGATTATAAAAGTGATCTTGGCAGAGGAAAGGGGTGTTAGAAAGTGGGATACTGTGTGAATTAATGACCTTGCATTGGACAGGTCTGGGATGGGAGCTTGCTCACAGAGGCAGAAGCATGGTGTAGCTACTGGTTCTAGCTACTGGCTTCTTTCTTTTCTCCCACATACAGTTTCTTGCTTCCTTTCAAGGTTAACAGCACTAGCCTGACCACATCCCTTTCCAGATACTTTAAGTACCATTATATCCCCCCACATCAGTGGTGGTAGCTGCTTTATGTGGTTACTATCTCCGGCTAATATCAATGTTCCCTTTTTGTTATTTAATCTTCAATTTTTATGTTAGCAATTCTCCATATTAAATCCTTCCTGTGAGACATTAATGCTATTTTTCTATTTCCTGACTAGGCTCTGGTTGGCATAAAAGAGCATGTTTCTGTTCTCATTTATTTATACATATTCATAGGTATCTGTGTGATTAAAGCTTATATACATGAAAGCATTTTATAATGTGGGCACATTTTGTTCAGAGCTTGTTCTTTAAATTTATATTTTTATTAAGGTTCACTAGGCATATGCTTAAATCTTGTCAGTGTCTTTGATGTATTTCTCTGCATTCTTTGACTAAGGATTAAAGGGTACTCTTTGTTGGAGGAGGGAATGGCAAACCCCAGTATACTTGCTGTGAGAACCTCATGAACTGTATAAAAGGATAAAAATATTTGATACTGAAAGATGAGTTCCCCAGGTCTAAAGGTGTCCAATATGCTACTGGGGAAGAGTGGAGGAGAACTGCAATAGCTCCAGAAAGAATGAGTGGCTGGGCAAAATCAGAACGACACTTAGTTGTGGATGTGTCTAGTGATAAATCTGATGCTGTGAAGAACAGCATTGCATAGGAACCTGGAATGTTAGGTCCATGAATCAGGGTAAATTGTCTGTGGTCAAGCAGGAGATGGTAAGAATAAATATCAACATCTTAGGAATCAGTGAAGTAAATGGACAGAATGGGCTAATTTAATTCAGATGATCATTATATCTACTGCTATGGGCAAGAATTCCATAAAAGAAATGGAATAGCCCTCATAATCAACAAAAAAGTCCAGAATGCAGTACTTGGGTGCAACCTCAAAAATGACAGAATTATCACTGTTAGTTTCTAAGGCAAACCATTCAACATCACAGTAACTCAAGTCTATGCCCCTACCACTGATACCAAAGAAGCTGAAGTTGACAGATTCTATGAAGACCTAGAAGACCTCCTAGAACTAACACACACACACACACACACAAAGATATTCTATTCATCATTGGGGATTCAAATACAAAAGTAGAAAGTCAAGAAATACCTTGAGTAACTGGCAAGTTTGGCCTTGGAGAACAAAATGAAGCAGGGCAAAACTAACTGAATTCTGATAAGAGAATGCACTGGTCATGGCAAGTACCCTTTTTCAATAACACAAGAGATGACTTTACACATGAACATTGCCACATGGTCAATACTGAAATCAAATTGATTGCATCCTTTGTAGCCAAAGATGGAGAAGCTGTATACAGCCAGCAAAAACAACACCTGGAGCTGATTGTGGCTCAAATCATCAGCTTCTCATTGCAAAATTCAAGCTTAAACTTAAGAAATTGGGGAAAACCACTAGGCCAGACAGGTAAGACTTAAACCAAATTCTCTATGAACATGCCGTGGAGATAACAAGTAGATTCAAGGGGTTAGAACTAGTAAACCAGGTGCCTGGAGAACTATGAACAGAGGTCCGTAATACTGTACAGAAGGCAACGAACAAAACCACCCCAAATAAAAGCAAGAATGAAAAGTGGTTATCTGAGGAAGCCTGACATATAACTAATGAAAGAAGAGACTCAAAAAGCAAAGGACAAAGGGAAAGGTGTATCCAACTAAACACATATTTCCAAAGAACAGCATGGAGAGAAAAGAAGGAGTTCTTTAATGAAAAGTGTATAAAACTAGAAGAAAACAACAGAAGAGGAAAGACTAGAGATCTTGTCAGGAAAATTGAAGATATCAAGGGAACATTTTGCCCAAAGGTGGGCATAATAAATGACAGAAACAGTAGAGATCTAGCAGACACTGGTGAGATCAAGAAGAGATGGGAAGAATACACAGAAGAACTGTACAAAAAAAGATGTTAATGAACCAGATTACTACAATAGTGTGGTCAGTCACTCAGAGCCAGATATTCTGGAGAGTGGGTCTTAGGAAGCACTGTGGTTAATAAAGCTAGTGGATGCAATGTAATTCCAGTAGAACTATTGAAAATCCTAAAGGAAAATGCCATCAAGCTTTTGCTTTCCGTATGTCAGCAAATCTGGAAAACCCAGCAGTAGCCACAGGGCTAGAAAAGATCAACTCTCATCCCAATTCCAAAGAAAGGTAGTACTAAATAAGGGAGGTGGGAGGAGGGTTCAGGATGGGGAACACGTGTACACCTATGGCGGATTCATGTTGATGTGTGGCAAAACCAATACAATATTGTAATTATCTTCCAATTTAAATAAATAAATAAAAGAATATGCTAACCATTGGACAATCGTACTCATTTCCCATGCTAGTAAGGTCATGCTTAAAATCGTGCATGCTAGTCTTCCTCATAATGTGAACCAAGAAATTCCAGATGTCCAAGTTGGGTTTAGAAAAGGAAGAGGAACCAGAGATCAAATTGCCAGCATTCCCTAGATCATAGGTCTTCCCTGGTGGCTCAAAAGGTAAAGCGTCTGCCTGCAATGCGGGAGACCCAGGTTTGATCCCTGGGTTGAAAAGATACCCTGGAGAAGGAAATGGCAACACACTCCAGTACTCTTGCCTGGAAAATTCCATGGACAGAGGAGACTGGTAGTCTACAGCCCATGGGGTTGCAAAGAGTTGAACACGACTGAGCAACTTCACTTTCAGACTTTTCAGACCTGGATTATAGAGAAAGCAAGGGAATTCCAGGAAAAACATCTACCTCTATTTCATCAACAATGCCAAAGCGTTTGACTATGTGGATCATAATAAACTATGGAAAGCCCTTAAAGAGATAGAAATACCAGACCATCTTACTTGTCTCCTGATAAATCTCTATGCAGGCCAAGAAGCTACAGTTAGAACCCAATATAGAACAACTTATTGGTTCAAGATTCAGAAAGGAATACAGCAGGGCTGTCTACTCTGACCCTGTTTATTTAACCTATATGCTGAGCACATCATGAGAAATATCAGGCTGGATGAGTTACACGCTGGAATCAAGATAGGCAGGAAGAACATCAATAACCTCAGATATGTGGTTGATACCATTTTAATGGCAGAAAGTGAAGAGGGACTAAAGATCTTCTTGATGAGGGTAAAGGAGGAGAGTGAAAGAGCCTGCTTAAAACTAAATATTAAAACAACTAAGATCATGGGATCCAGCCTCATTACTTCATGGCAAATGAAAAGGAAAAGGTGGAAGTAGTGACAGATTCCCTCTTCTTGGGCTCTAAAATACTGAAGACGGTGACTGCAGCCATGAAATCAGAAAACATTTGGTTCTTGGCAGGAAAGCTATGACAAAACTAGACAATGCGTTGAAAAGCAGAGACATTACTCTGCTGACAAAGGTCCGTATAGTCAAGGCTATGATCTTCCCAGTGGTCACATATGGTTGTTAGAGCTGGATCCTAAAGAAGGCAGAGCACCAAAGAATTGATGCCTTTGAACTGCGGTGTTGGAGATGACTCCTGAGAGTGCCTTGGACTGCAAGAAGATCAACTGGTAAACCTTAAGGGAAATCAACCCTGAATACTCATTGGAAGGATTGATGCTGAAGCTGAAATTCCAGTATTTTGGTCATGCAAATGTTGACTCATTGGTAAAGTCCCTGGTGATGGCAAAGATTGAGAGCAGAAGGAGAAGAGGGCATCAGAGGATAAGATGGCTGGAAGGCATCACTGATGCAATGGACATAACTTGGGCAAATTTTGGGAAGTGGTCAAGGACAGGGAAGGCTGGTTTGCTGCAGTCCATAGGTTTACATAGAGTTGGACATGACTGGCGACTGAACAACAATGTTCTTACTTGTCACAGCTCATTATACAGAGATGATAGACAGGGATATAATCTTAGCTTTTTTGTATTGTATATCCCTCTTTATTCCTTTTGAAATAAATTCAGAATCAACTTCATATATTTCTTTTTATATTTTTAATACTTTAAAAAATGTGTATATAATTCAATATTAGATTTTTATATCTTCAGCATTTCTCTTGCAAAGGTGGAGACTTCCCTATTGGCCTAGGTGGTACAAAATCCACCTGAAATGAAGGGGACTTGGGTTAGATCCCTGGATTGGGAAGATACCCTGGAGTAGGGAATGGCAAACCACTTCAGTATTCTTGCCTGGAGAATTTCTTGGGCAGATAGGCCTGGTGGACTACAGTCCATGGGGTGACAAAGTGTGGGACATGACTGAGGGACTAACATTTTCACTGTCTTTTCTTTGCCAGTAGTGCCACCTGGAAAGCACTGTGAATCATAAAACTGTCAATGATTAGAATTGTAGACAATGTCTATACGGTATATGGGTTTCCCTGGTGGCTCAGTGGTAAAGAATCTACTTGTAATGCAGGAGCCACAGGAGATGCAGGTTCAGTACCTGGGTTAGGAAGATCCCCTGGAAGAGGGCCTGGCAAAACACTCCAGTATTCTTGCCTGGAGAATCCCGTGGACATAGGAGCCTGGTGGGCTATACAAGATATATACATTTATATATTTGTGTATATATATATATATATGTACTTTGCCAACAAAAGTTCGTCTGGCTATGGTTTTTCCTGTGGTCATGTGATGTGAGAGTTGGACTGTGAAGAAGGCTGAACGCTGAAGAATTGATGCTTTTGAACTGTGGTGTTGGAGAAGACTCTTGAGAGTCCCTTGGACTGCAAGGAGATCCAACCAGTCCATTCTGAAAGATATCAGCCCTGGGATT
>NW_011495086.1:1293286-1297690 GCF_000754665.1 Bison bison bison
CCGACTCGATGGACCTGAGTCTGAGTGAACTCTGGGAGTTGGTGATGGACAGGGAGGCCTGGTGTGCTGTGATTCATGGGGTTGCAAAGAGTCGGACACGACTGAGCGACTGATCTGATCTGATCTGATCTGCTGTATGTGGAGTAGGCTGTGATAGATATATTTTTGCATTTCTCCAAATGTATGTGGAGGAAAACATCTAGAGTAAAAGGAGAAAGCAATTTATAAAGATTCTTCAGTGAATAATTTCCAATTTCCCTCTAGAATATATGTCTTTTTGAGAAATATATATTCAAGCACTCTTGCCAATTTTTAAATGGATTATTCAAATTTTTGTTGTTGTTGTTGTTTGTATGTTTCATTTGTCTGGCTATTGAGTTGTAGAAGTTTCTTGTATATTTTGTGTATTATGGCCATTTGATAGGTCTAGTTCCCTGGTGGCTCAGAGGTTAAAGCATCTGCCTGCAATGCGGGACACCTGGGTTCGATCCCTGGGTCGGGAAGATCCCCTGGAGAACGAAATGGCAACCCACTCCAGTATTCTTGCCTGGAGAATCCCATGGGTGGAGGAGTCTGGTGGGCTACAGTCTACGGGGTCACAGAGTCGGACACGACTGAGCGATTTCACTTTCACTTTCAGTCTTAGACTTTCTTTGGTTGGGAGATTTATGATTTCAGATTCATGTCATTACTTGGTATTGTTCTCTTCAGTTTCCTATTTCTTCATGATTCAATCTTGGTAACCTGGTAACCATTCTAGGAATTTATCTATTTTTTGTTTTAATTGGTTAGCATATAATTGTTCATAGTAGCCTCTTAGGATCCTTTTTATTTCTGTGACAACAGTTTCTATATCTATTTATTTCTAATTCCATTTATTTAACAATTGAATATTTGCTCTTTTTATCTTAGTCTATCTAAAGATTTGTCAATTTTTTTGGTCTTTACAAAAAGCCTGCTGTCATTTTCAGCATGGATCTTTTGTATTTTTTCCTGTTTTCTTTTTTTTTAAAGTTCTGCTCTAATCTTTAGTGTTTCCTTTCTTCTGTTAATATAGGAATGTGCTTATTATATTTCTCTTGTTCCTAGAGATGTAAAATCAGGCAATCTTTTTTTTTACTGCTCTTAAACCTTAAACTTTTCTCTTAGTAATATTATTATTTTCCATAATTTTTGGTAAGTTGTATTTTCATTTTCATTTGTTTCAAGATACATTCTAATTTCCACTCTGATTTTCTATGTAAAATTTACACACAAAGGCAACTCTAATCAACCACAAACATTTTTATTACAAGGGAAATTAATTATCTTCATTTATTCTGTGAAGGGAAGTCAAATATTACATATACTCATTAATATATTGAAGTATTGGAAAGTCACAAAACAGCACATGTTGAAAATTTCATGAAAATTCTTCTAGTATAGTTTGAATTAGCTATAAAATGTAATATAAGGTTATGAAAGTGATCTGTATTTATAAAAGTGGCCATTTTTTATACTGAGGCAATTCTTAGGTTCTATGTATGAAATTGAAGGATACATTATCAGTCATCTTTCTACCAGGAAGCATGAACACATAAACTGGATAATTTGCTATGAGTTAATAAATTGACCATTTATAGGTGCATGGATAGTTTTGGAGATCAGCAAGAGATGGAGTTGTATATGTAAAAGAAAGGGGAAATAATCTATTACTGTAGTCCATTCATAAAACTCAGGATAAAGGATGAACATCTGAAATACCAAAGACATCTAGCACCAAGGTCTACTAAACTTTTTACATTCTAGCATAAATAAAAATTGTCAGATCATGAGTAAATTTATTCCATTTCATAATATCTTTGTAGTTTTATCCCTACAATGGCAGTCATTCTCTTCTTCAGGGGATCTTCCCAACCCAGGAATCAAACCCAGGTCTCCCACATTGCAGGTGGATTCTATACCAGCTGAGCCACTGGGGAAGCCCAAGAATACTGGAGTAGGGGTAGCCTGTCCCTTCTCTAGGGGATCTTCCCAACCCAGGGATTGAACCCAGGTCTCCTACATTGCAGACAGATTCTTTACCAGCTGAGCTACCAGAGAAGTCTAAAGTGGTTATTTAAAAACATTGCATACATTTTATTTTTTTTTTATTTTTTATTTTATTTTATTTAACTTTACACTATTGTATTGGTTTTGCCATATATCAAAATGAATCTGCCACAGGTATACATGTGTTCCCCATCCTGAACCCTCCTCCCTCCTCCCTCCCCATACCATCCCTCTGGGTCGTCCCAGTGCACCAGCCCCAAGCATCCAATGCTAAGTTCCTCAATCATGTCTGACTCTTTGTGATCCCATGGACTGTAGCATGGAATGTTGCTTCTCTGTCTTCCACAATCTCCCAGTGTTTGGTATGATTCCATGACTATCTAATCATTTCATTCTCTGCCACCTCCTTCTCCTTTTGAATTCAATCTTTCCTAGCATCAGGGTTTTTTCCAAGGAGTCAGCTCTATGCATCAGGTGGCCTAAGTACAGGAGCTTCAGCTTCGGCAATAGTCCTTCCAATGACTGTTTAGGGTTCATTTCCTTTAGGATTGACTGGTTTGATCTCCTTGCTGTCAGAGGGACTCCCAAGAGTCTGCTCCAGAACCACAGTTTGAAAGCATAAATCCTTTGGAGCTCAGCCTTCTTTATGGTCCAACTTTCACATCCAAACATGACTACTGGAAAAACCATAACTTTGTACGGATTTTTGTCAGCAAAGTAACGTCTCTGCTTTGTAAAATGTTGTCTAGGTTTGTCATAGCTTCCCTTACAAAGTGAAAGTGTCTTTTAACTTCACGGCTTGCAGTCACTGTCCACAGTGATTTTGGAACCCAAGAAAATAAAATCTGTCACTGCTTCTACTTTCCCCCCTTTTATTTGCCATGAAGTAACACCCTCTTCCAACAACACAAGAGAAGACTCTACACATGGAAATCATCAGATGGTCAACACTGAAATCAGATTGATTATATTCTTTGCAGCCAAAGATGGAGAAGCTCTATACAGTCAACAAAAATAAGACCAGGAGCTGACTGTGGCTCAGATCATGAACTCCTTATTGCCAAATTCAGACTTAAATTGAAGAAAGTAGGGAAAACCACTAGACCAGTCAGGTATGACCTAAATCAAATCCCTTATGATTATACAGTGGAAGTGAGAAATAGATGTAAGGGCCTAGATCTGATAGATAGAGTGCCTGATGAACTATGGAATGAGGTTCGTGACATTGTACAGGAGACAGGGATCAAGAACATCCCCATGGAAAAGAAATGCAAAAAAGCAAAATGGCTGTCTGGGGAGGCCTTACAAACAGCTGTGAAAAGAAGAGAAGCAAAAAGCAGAGGAGAAAAGGAAAGATATAAGCATTTGAATGCAGAGTTCCAAAGAATAGCAAGAAAAGATAAGAAAGCCTTCCTCAGTGATCAATGCAAAGAAATAGAGGAAAAAAACAGAATGGGAAAGACTAGAGATCACTTCAAGAAAATTAGAGACACTAATGGAACATTTCATGCAAAGATGGGCTGAATAAAGGACAGAAATTGTATGGACCTAACGGAAGCAGAAGATATTAAGAAGAGGTGGCAAGAATACACAGAGGAACTGTACAAAAAAGATCTTCACGACCCAGATAATCATGATGGTGTGGTCACTGACCTAGAGCCAGACATCCTGGAATGTGAAGTCAAGTGGGCCTTAGAAGGCATCACTACGAACAAAGCTAGTGGAGGTGATGCAATTCCAGTTGAGCTATTTCAAATCCTGAAAGATAATGCTGTGAAAGTGCTGCACTCAATATGCCAGCAAATCTGGAAAACTCAGCAGTGGCCACAGGACTGGGAAAGATCAGTTTTCATTCCAATCCCAAAGAAAGGCAATGCCAAAGAATGCTCAAACTACCGCACAACTGCATTCATCTCACACACTAGTAAAGTAATGCTCAAAATTCTCCAAGCCAGGCTTCAGCAATATGTGAACCATGAACTTCCTGATGTTCAAGCTGGTTTTAGAAAAGGCAGAGGAACCAGAGATCAAATTGCCAACATCTGCTGGATCATGGAAAAAGCAAGAGAGTTCCAGAAAAACATGTATTTCTGCTTTATTGACTATGCCAAAGCCTTTGACTGTGTGGATCACAATAAACTGTGGAAAATTCTGAAAGAGATGGGAATACCAGACCACCTGATCTGCCTCTTAAGAAATTTGTATGTCGGTCAGGAAGCAACACTTAGAACTGGACATGTAACAACAGACTGGTTCCAAATAGGAAAAGGAGTACATCAAGGCTGTATATTGTCACCCTGCTTATTTAACTTCTATGCAGAGTACATCATGAGAAACGCTGGACTGGAAGAAACACAAACTGGAATCAAGATT
>NW_011495086.1:1297920-1306730 GCF_000754665.1 Bison bison bison
TATTTTTTGGGGCTCCAAAATCACTGAAGATGGTGACTGCAGCCATGAAATTAAAAGACGCTTACTCCTTGGAAGGAAAGTTATGACCAGCCTAGATAGCATATTCGAAAGCAGAGACATTACTTTGCCAACAAAGATCCGTCTAGTCAAGGCTATGGTTTTTCCTGTGGTCATGTATGGATGTGAGAGTTGGACTGTGAAGAAAGCTGAGTGCTGAAGAATTGATGCTTTTGAACTGTGGTGTTGGAGAAGACTCTTGAGGGTCCCTTGGATTGCAAGGAGATCCAAACAGTCCATCCTAAAGGAGATCAGCCCTGGGATTTCTTTGGAAGGATTGATGCTGAAGCTGAAACTCCAGTACTTTGGCCACCTCATGCAAAGAGTTTACTCCTTGGAAAAGACTCTGATGCTGGGAGGGATTGGGGGCAAGAGGAGAAGGGAACGACAGAGGATGAGATGGCTGGATGGCATCACTGACTCGATGGACGTGAGTCTGAGTGAACTCCGGGAGTTGGTGAGAGACAAGGGAGGCCTGGTGTGCTGTGATTCATGGGGTTGCAAAGAGTTGGACATGACTGAGCAACTGAACTGAACTGAATGGGATGGGATGCCATGGTCTTAGTCTTTTTAATGTTTAGTTTCAAGGCAGCATTTTCACTTCCCTCCTTCGCCTTCATTTAGAGGCTCTTTAGTTCTGTATCATCTGCATTTTTTAGGTTGTTGGTATTTCTCCCAGCAATCTTGATTCCAGCTTGTGATTCATTACTGTATCCCACAAATATTACATGTAAAATATTTCTGGCTAAAATTTTAAACTTGATATGCCTTTATGTGATGTTTTTCAATATTATATTTGCTCATTTATTTACTGAAAATATTTCACCAATATGGTTTATGTGTCAATAATTTTTCAGTTCTGATCAGAATAAAGTCCCTCCCTTCAGGAAATTAATTTATTTTCAAGTTTTTCAAAGATAACCAGTTCTTTCAGTATCAGCTTAGTAAAACTTTACTTTTCAGCATATCATTTTATATTATATTGTGTAAGTGATTACAAATGGTAAACTCTCACTGTGTGTGTGTGAGATAGAGTGAGAGAGGAAGTGAGAACCCATGTATGGAGAGGTTCCTTAGAGTATTTTGCCTAGTTATTTTCATATATGTTTCAGGCAATTTTATCAATAAGTATTCTGTAATGTGATTACTTTGTAACTGTTTAAATTTTATCTTCTGTATTGCCTTTAGAGCCCTTCAGTTTATCATCTGTTAAGTCCAAGGGCCATCTTTTTAAATTGACTTGACTCACCTAAAAATTAGCCCACTAAATAGATTAATTTTATATATATGTTAAAATGATTATAGCTTTTAGTTTAGCATGTCATAATTACTGAAAATAGTTCTCTAAAAGTGGTTTAATTGGTAATTTATTATAAATTAAAAATTGAAAGTAGAAGTCACTCAGTCATGTCTGACTCTGTGACCCCATGGACTATATAGTCCATGGAATTCTCCAGGTCACAGTGCTGGAATGGGTAGCCTTTCCCTTCTCCAGGGGGTCTTCCCAACTCAGGGATCAAATCCAGGTCTCCTATATTGCAGGTGGATTTTGTAGCAGCTGAGCCACAAGGTAAGCCCAAATTAAAAAGTAAATATGTATATACAATTAAAGAATGCTTTTGGAACCTCCTAGTCATTTAAAAACTTGAGAAATTTGATGCTGATTCTCAGTAATATGTTACTTACTGATGAATTTGCTTTGCATTGCATATACATGGTGTTGCATCTAATCATTCCTCAAGTTATAAGAGGCTAAAAATTAACTGAAAAATAACTAGAAGGAAACAGACAAAGAACTATTTCAAAAACATTATTCACAATCAATACTTCTCACTTTATCCAAAGTTTTCTCCTTTAATCTCAAGGGGATTTGTTATCTCCTGTTTCCTGAAAAATGGCCTGTTTTAATTCAAAGTAAATAACTATATATTTTGGGGTGGATTTTCTCCTTACTATGTGGAAGTCTTAAACAGGGATCAGCTTCCTCCCTGTGCTTTGAGAATGGTATCTGAAGGCTGGAATAACCTTGCAGGTCTACAGGGAAAATTATACATGAAATAATTACAGAAATATCAATTCTAAGAATGGATTTTCATGCATAAATAATAAATTATCTACCACAGAGGAACAAGTTTTTAAATCAACATATGGTATAAATCTGAATTCTCTGGTGGCTCAGACAGTAAAGAATCTGCCTGCAATGCAGAACACCCAATTTGGATCCCTGGGTTAGTAAGATCCCCTGGAGGAGAAAATGGCAATACTAATACTAATACTAATCTAGTATTCTTACCTGGAGTATCCCAAGGACAGAGGACCCTGGCAAACTACAGTCCATGAGGTTGCAAAGAGTCAGACATGACTAAGTGTCTAACACTTTCACATTCACAGGGTATACATATGTCAGGAAACTCTAGTCATATTAATTTGCTTCTTCTAGGACTATAATGACATTATTGCTTTTGAATCCCTCTCTCATGTAGCCCACCTTTGTGTAAAGTAATTATTGCTCTGAGATGGTCCTATATCTAAACAAATTGTAATCATTAATAAAGCACACACACATTGTTTCTTTGGAATGCCTACTCATTTGATAAGGCTTTTCATAAAGTTTGAATGGGTGTTATTGCTGTTCAGTTGCTCAGCCATGTCTGACTCTTTGCAACCCCATGGACTGCAGCACACCAGGCTTCCCTGTCCTTCACTATCTCCCAGAGTCTGCTCAAACTTATGTTCATTGTCGGTGATGCCATCCAATCATCTCATTCTCTGTTGCCTCCTTCTCTTCCTGCCCTCAACCTTTCCCAGGGTCTTTTCCAACGAGTGAGCTCTTCACATCAGGTGGCCAAAGTATTGGAACATCAATTTCATTATCAATCCTTCCAATGAATATTCAGGGTTGATTTCCATTAGGATTGACTGGTTTGATTGCCTTGCTTTTCAAGGGATTCTCAAGAGTTTCCTTGAAACTCTTATAGCCAAAAATGCTACATTCGTGTTTCTGTATGTTACTAAAATTGATATTGCTTAGATGATTACCTCTGAGTAGTTCAAGAGGACTTCCATAGAGTTCTATTTATTTTAGTAGAATTTTTCTTCTGAATTTGAATCCAAAATTTCAGCTAATTATAAATTATTGCCTTCTCTTAATTTGTTCACGTGCATTTATTTTTCTCTATATCCTGGAAGTATATCTTTTAGTATAGAGATATATCTATCAATTAATTGTGTAAATTGATACCCAAGGGAAATATATTCTTAATTCTCAGGGAGATAAATATATATTGAGATTACATTGTTAAATCACATGTAATTTTTAGGATGATTGCAAATTCTTTTTACAATAGGAAAATATCTTTATTTACATTTTTCTTTAATACATTAGATTCTAACACTTAGAATTCTTACTTAATATGTACAATATTTTACAACTTTATGCTTAAATATAGCATACATACAGAAAAGTGCACATGCCTCAGTATTTTTAAAAATCTGAATATTCTGTGTTACCTGAAACTAAGTCAAGAAACTGATGATTAACAAACCTGAAAACCAGCATCACCCCCCACCACCATTCTTCCATCCAGTCACTAAACCCACAAGGAGGAAAACCAGTCTTTTCGTCTATTGTAGAATACATCAATTTGACCTGATTTTATATACAGTTGGAAAAATATTCTTTGTTCTCTATAAGTGGAATCTTTGAAGGATATACTTTTTAAATTCAATATTTTTGAGATTCCTATATATTATTGCATGCATTATTGCATTGCATTAGGACCAACCACCATCAGACTTGTATTCTAGTCTCCCATCTTCCTGTGGAGTACTAGGATATAACAACTCTTCTATTGCCAAAGCCACTGTACATTTGTTTCCTCTTAATTTAAAATTTTTCCATATCAAATTTTGAGACCATTGACATTTTTACCTGGTCATGACAAGTGATCATTCATGTACCAGGATAAGGAGAAAAAACACAGGGAGACATAACAATTTGATCTGGAAATGACTTACTTTCTCTGGAATTTTAATTCTCCCTATACAGTTTGCTTCTACACTTTTCTTAATGGAACTGAAACACATATTTTATACACACAGGCACCTTTATATATTGCCTTATTTATTTGTTACAGAATCAATAATTACTTTTTTAGTGAAGTTTTGATTTATATTAAGTTTGATAATTATATTGTTGTAACTATAAAGTATTATGATTTATATAAGTATACATATGTCTTTCAGACAGAAAATTTTCAGTAATTAGTGTTTATTTATAACATTATATTCAAATGATACTTAACATGGCTAGCAATTAAAACTCAAACCTACCTTACAGGCAGTTGTAGAGCCTGGATTTCACAATTATCACACTGGTGTTTTGATTATATAGTGACCACAGTTGAAGTGCAGTTCTGAGTGTCAGATTCAGTTTTACAGCTAAAAGTTATTTTAGTTTTTATTCAAATACAGTAAATCCTTCCCATAAAAATAACTCTGAGAAAAACTAGTCCTATATTTACTTACTGAAATTCTCTGTATATACTTATTTATACAAGTAGAGTTTGTAAACAGTGAAATGTTTCCTACATACAATAAACACAATATAAACTAAATGATGTTGAAATAGATCAGTCTTCACATTTTGTAGACAGAACAGGAGTGTAACTGTATCTGAGGAGTGTTGACATTTATAATAAATATACTTTTAATGAAATGTAATTAAACCATAAATTAGTAACTTACTAGTTTTGGTAGAATCTCATATTTTTACATATTATCCAGTTGTTCCATACATGGGCACATACCTAATACTGTAAAAGGTATGGCCTGCCAGTCCACTTAAATTAGTTTGCTAGTAACGGTCTCTTACCCTGCACTTTGCTCTTGTCTGTGGTTTTATATTTTCTTTTATTTGTGAGCTGTGAAGTTTTCCAATAAAAAGTTCAAAGCTCACACAAATGTGAACACATATCTTTTTAAGAACTTTTAAATGTTTATATCCAAAGGCACTTTGTAATATCATTTTTTTCCTAGAAACCCCCTTAATATATCAAATCTCTCAAATGATTTTGAGAAGAATATTAGTATATAACAGGATCTTATTGCTTTCCCCATCAGAAATCTACCACTTTAAACCAATAATTTTATATATAAATAAAATTTATATCATAATACTTTCAAGAGTTGAAGAGAGAAGACATCTAAACTCAAAAAGGATGACTTGAAATATAAAAATTGCATTTTTTCAATATAAGAATACACAAATCTTTAGTTTTACTTTCAATAAACTTGCTGTTGCTTCCAAACAATGTATCTTCCTCTGAAATATGATTTAGACCTTGCTAGAAAGAAGTAAACATTAAATGACATGGAAAATAAAGACTCAGACTATCTATAAATGTATCTCTATATATGTAATATTCTTGCCATTTTCCTGATGATAGCTGGCAAGAACTATAAATATAACATATCCTTACGCCTGACCCATATTTTCTATCGAATATTAAAATGTAATTTTCAATGTGCACTTTTGTTTTCAAATTATGAAACATTAATAACTCAGTCTTCTTCAGTTCATAATTCTATAGCTCAGAAGTTCAGATACAATGTGTTTGGGTCATCAGCTCAGGGACTCAAAAGGAAAGTGAGGATGTCAGCCAACCTGCATTCTCATGTGAAACATGGAGTCCTCTTCCAGGCTCACATAGTTATGGAAGAATTCAGTTTTGCAGTTCTAATATGAGGTTTGTCAACCACAAATTGGGACTTGCCATGGTTGCTTGCCTTCTGTCTCTACAAGGATTAAATCATGTGCTGCTGCAGCTGCTGATCTCCAACACCCCCTGAAGAAGTTGAGGGTGGCGAGCAGAAATGAGGCGCTCTGTGCTCCAGGAAACTGGCAGGACTGGCCTTTGTTGTGGTTGTCGTGATGCACTTTGTTCTCCTTCACGCTCATGTGCTCAGTTGTATCCGACTGATTCTTTGTGACCCTGTGGACTGTAGCTCATCAGGCTCCTCTGTCCATGGGGTTTTTCAGGCAAGAATACTAGACTGGGTTGCTATTTCCTTTTCCAGGGGATCTTCCCATGCCCCCTGCATTGCAGACAGATTCTTTCCTGTCTGAGCCATAAGAGATATTCTCAGGAGCCAATTTTATGAGCCCAATTCTTGTATCTCCTCATGTCTAGAACTAAAACCCTTCACGGTGATGGTTGCTTTTTGTGACTAGCAGAAACTTCATGAGACCAGCAGAACCTTATACAAAAAATATATACTTGATTGACTGTACTCCCCCTTTGTCAAAATCACATATATACTGTCTTTTCACCCTACATCTTTGAAACAGTTTCTCAGAGCTATCTGAGCTTCTGTCTCCCAGATTGCAGTCCGCATATTGCCTCCAATAAAACCTAACTCCTAAATCTCATGCTGTGTGTTTTTTTTAGTCTACAGATTCCCATTCCTTTGTTACCTGTCAGCTATTGGTTAGAGCCCCGAGAAGCCACTTGAATTTCTTGCTACATAGCCCCATGCATCTTCTAAGCCAGCAATAGAGGTATTACCTCTGAGAATCCCTCTCAGATCCAAAAGAAAATGGTCTGCTCTTATTCATCCTTGGCACTTTGTTATTTCAGCCTGGTGTACTCTGAAGAATTCCTTTCTTTGATGGAGTCTGAAACTCTAGTCTTTCTCCGTCTCACAGGATTGCAAAAATCCATTTAGATTTTCAGTCTTTGCTCACAGGTATTTGGTTTCCTAATCTATAGAGACCCAAGAGTAAATAAGCCTCCTGAGGGGAAATGTATCTGAGGCCACCCAGGTCTCTGCTGTAAATTATATTGTGTTCTATAATGACTCACCCATTGTCAAAGTCAGTCCTTTGTACCTGTTTGCTTAAGGCTTTACAACCTGCTCAACATCCCACCATGCAAATGCCCCTGGGGGAAAATGGCAGCGGAATCTAGCTCACCTCTCTGATTTTCCTTTTTCTCTGGAATTTTATTTTTTTTCTGCTTTAGGAGGACCTTATTAGTCTCAGGTATTTTATAAAATAACATGGAAATTCTAAAACTTAAAATTCATTAACCACAATGGAAAACAAACAAACAAACAAACAACAAAAAAAAAACCCTACTGGTTAGGCTTAACAGAAAATTGGAGGAGGCGACAGAAACAAATTGTCAGTTAACTTGAAGATGGAATTTATCGAATCTGAAGAACACAATAAAAAAAAAAAAAACTGAAGAAAAATTGACAGAGACTTACAAACAATTCATGTGGTATAACGTAGTGTTATTGGAATTCCAGAATAAAATGAGACAATAATTATGGCAAGAGAAAAACTAAAGAAATAATGGCTGAAAATTTCCCCAAGGACATCAATTTACAGATCCAAGAAATGCAGTGAACGCCAAGAGTGATGAATACAAAGAAAGAAAACCACATCTTGGGCACATCATAGTCAAACTTTTGAAATATAAAGTTAAAATTTTTTTAATTATGTAGGGAATATGATAAATAAGAAACAAAAATAACTGTCAATCAGAATTCTGTGTACGGAGATCTCTCCTTCAGAAATGAATATTAATAAACAATTTTTGATAGATAAAAACAGAGAATTCATCATTCAGCTGTCTGTACAGCTCAACTACAGAAAAATAAATGACCCAATCAAAAAATGGGCCAAAGAACTAAATAGACATTTCTCCAAAGAAGACATACAGATGGCTAACAAACACATGAAAAGATGCTCAACATCACTCATTATCAGAGAAATGCAAATCAAGACCACTATGAGGTACCATTTCACACCAGTCAGAATGGCTGCGATCCAAAAGTCTACAAATAATAAATGTTGGAGAGGGTGTGGAGAAAAGGGAACCCTCTTACACTGTTGGTGGGAATGCAAACTAGTACAGCCACTATGGAGAACAGTGTGGAGATTCCTTAAAAAACTGGAAATAGAACTGCCTTATGATCCAGCAATCCCACTGCTGGGCATACACACTGAGGAAACCAGAAGGGAAAGAGACACGTGTACCCCAATGTTCATCGCAGCACTATTTATAATAGCCAGGACATGGAAGCAACCTAGATGTCCATCAGCAGATGAATGGATAAGAAAGCAGTGGTACATATACACAATGGAGTATTACTCAGCCATTAAAAAGAATACATTTGAATCAGTTCTAATGAGGTGGATGAAACTGGAGCCTATTATACAGAGTGAAGTAAACCAGAAGGAAAAACACCAATACAGTATACTAACGCATATATATGGAATTTAGAAAGATGATAACAATAACCCTGTGTACGAGACAGCAAAAGAGACACTGATGTATAGAACAGTCTTATGGACTCTGTGGGAGAGGGAGAGGGTGGGAAGATTTGGGAGAATGGCACTGAAACATGTAAAATATCATGTATGAAATGAGATGCCAGTCCAGGTTCAATGCATGATACTGGATGCTTGGGGCTAGTGTACTGGGACGACCCAGAGGGATGGTATGGGGAGGGAGGAGGGAGGAGGGTTCAGGATGGGGAGCACATGTATACCTGTGATGGATTCATTTTGATATTTGGCAAAACTAATACAATTATATAAAGTTTAAAAACAAAATAAAATTAAAAAAAAAAAAGTAAGTTCTTAAATCCAAAGGGAAATGGCACCAGATGGAAACCAAATCTACAAGGAGTAAGACTACCAGATGCAGTCAATGTATATACATATATATTCATATTGCAGACTG
>NW_011495086.1:1306830-1330466 GCF_000754665.1 Bison bison bison
AAAAAAAAAAAAGAAATGATTTCTCTATTTTATCTGCTTTTTTTTTTTTTTACCATTTTAGAGAGACACTGATCTTCCACCAGTAATTCCAGAAGTGAAGCCAGTTCAGATATTTTGAATAGTTTCATTTACCCTGGATTATTGAAATACATTTGTTTTTGTATTTAATTAACTAATTCAAATTCTGCCCTATTATAGTTCTTAATATGCCAAATCAAAGAAGTACTGATCAAGATACTCTATGGTCACATCTATTTATCCGTCAAAATTACAGCTTATCCAATATTTAGAGTTAAAAGTAACTTTCAAATCTTGTCTTCCAATCAGACACTTAGTAAATAGCATCAACATTAATACATATGTTTAAAATTGCTTGTCATGTTCATGGTAGGTCCTGTTTAATTTTATATTAATAGTGCTTGGGTCATTTAAATGGTAATGCTATGGCCTTCCCCGGAGGCGCAGTGGTAAAGAATCTGCCTGCCAATGCAGGAGACACAGGAAACTCAGCTTCTATCCCTGGGTCAGGAAAATTTCCTGGAGTAGGAAATGCAACTGATGCCAGTATTCTTGTCTGGAAAATTTCATGGATAAAGAAGTCTGGCGGGCTACAGTCCATGGAGTTGCAAAGAGTTTGACTTGACTGAGCAACTAACACGTGATGTAAGGATGTGAGCATAGACCTTTGAAACATAATTGCCTGAGTTTTAGAATCTATCCTCTACTTTCTATCTATCTAGAATCTATCCTCTACTGACTGGCCAACTGAAAGTTTTGCCTCATTTTTCTGACCTAGAAGGTGAAAGATATAACTTCCCCCGCTTTTTAAGCAGGGTTTTCAAAGAGTCAGATATGACTGAGCTACTAACACTTTCACTTTTTATGATTGTTGTAAAAATTGAGAAATCTAATTTTTTAACTTTAATGGACTTAAATATTCCCCCCAATTCTTGTGTAGGAGCCCTAACTGCCCCCTCCTCCATTGTAAGGTGAGTGCAGAGAAAAAGAGAGCAAGCCAAAGAGTTAGGCAAGAAAAGGGAAATTTACTAGAAGGGAAAGAGAGGATGATGGGTTCTTAAGGAGAACCAGTGTCCTGCCTTTCTGACAGGGTCCTTCTTATATCCCACCAATGAAAAATTCTCTGAAGGGATGGTTAATTTTTAGCCTGTAGTTGAGTCCTGTGGTCACGTATCCAGAGGTCTGGAATCTGATGGTCTCAGAGCTTTGAGAAGATAGGCAGCAGTGAGAAAACAGAGTGACATTTGGGCAATTTGGTCAGTCTCATGGATCACCGTGGTTTTATTTTTTGTGAAGTCAACATAATGAGCTGTCTTATCAATGAGACCCCATGTGGGCCCTTTGAGTAATAAATAGGTTCAGTTGGGCCATTTGAGAGATAAACAGATTTAGATGGGGTCATGAGAATGAAGACATGATTATGAGAATGATGACAAGATTAGCCCCCTTTATGAAGAGAGATATCAAAGTGCATTCTCTCTTTCTCCCCTGTCTCTTCCTGCCATAGGGGAACATTGTGAGAAAGTGACTGTCTATGAGCCAGAAGGAGCGTTCTCACAGCCATGCTGAAAACTTGATATTAGATTTCTAGTCTCCAGAACTGTAGGAGACACATTTCTGTTGTTTAAGTCACTTAGTCCGTGGTATTTCATGATAGCAGCATGGACTGAAAACACTGTCTTACATCTAGTAACAGATGGATACACAACACTTGGCTCTCCAGAAGAACTCAAATAGTCCATAAGAGGGGAAATGTACCCGTTGCTTTTCAGAGAACATGTCTTCTAAACTACTGGATGAGTTATCCATGCTGTGAATACATCTGATTGCAGTATTTTGTTTCATACAAAATTTCTTGTTTTGTTTTAGGTTAATAGTGAAACCTACATTTGCAAAGAGCATAGATTTCTCACTTTTATTTAATATCATCATACAATTCTTTGATCCATATTCTCCTCAAGTCACAGAGATCTTTCTTCTTAAACTTGAGGTGGCTTTTCTTGACCATAAGAATGTACAACTTTCAACCCCTGCTTTAATATATGCTCACATTTTGAAATCAAAATATTCTACTCAATTCTACTTTTTATGTCAAGTGTGTACAGAATAGATTCACTCAAATTTTTATTACAGAATTTCTTTAATATCAATTTTGAATATGAAGGAAAGATTTTTCTGGGAGAATAAAATATAGAATGAGTAGATTGATTTTTCCATAATTTTACCCAAAATAAATTTGACTATACAACTTACATCTTGGAGTTGAGTACAACATTCCCTTAGAGTATTTTTAGATTTAAACCCAGTAATACTTAAGAGGACATAGTCTCATTATTTGCATGTATAATAGAAAAGAAACTTCTGCTGCTATTCAGTTTGAATTACAACTAGAAATATTGGAGAGTATAGCTTCCCTGGTTGCTCAGATGTTAAAAATCTGCCTACAATGCAAGAGACTGGGTTTGATTGCTGGGTTGAGAAGATCCCCTGGAGAAGGAAATGGCAACCCACTCCAGTATTCTTGCCTGGAGAATTCTATGGACAGAGGAGCCTGACTGTCTATAGTTCAGAGGGTCGCAAAGAGTCAGACACGACTAAGTGACTTCACAAAGCATGGAAAGAGTTAAAATTTTAATGATAATATAAAGTGAAATAGAGGCTGATGCCTGGTTTCAATTTCTTAAAAATGAGATTACAAAAATTCAATAAAAATATTTCTAAAGGAAAAAAGAAAAACTCTTCTTGTGACAAAAAAAAAATCATATATTTGTGATTATCCAGCCTATCCCTAGTACAAGTTCTTTATATTTTATATAAGGCATTATCTTTTCTTGCTTTGTGAAGAGTAAAGGTCAGCTGTAAGCAGCACCCTGAGAAATTTCCAGGAATATTTTGTGATCCAGCAAAAGCTGATGTTGAGACATTGGTACGAACAAAAAAGATAGAGTGACCACCAGATAATATTGACAAGAAAGTTTACTGTTTTCTGTTACCACATTTTGATCTTAATTTCCTCATTGGAAAACTGATTATTTTATGTATTTATTTTTTCTTTAAAAAGATTAGGGGGTTTTACATTGATAAATGTGCATAATTTCAATGCACATTGATTATATATTCATAATATTAGTATATATATTGAAATTATATTAATATAATTAATATAATGGAAGTTGTGGATTAATATATTTATTTTACACTTAGTTACTTCCTGAAAATGTAACTTTGCAAAGAAATTAGATAGGAACTAGTTTTATTTTTACAATGATGAGATGCTTTGGACAGGGAAGAAACTAATAAAGAGTTCCTAAGTGGCTCAATTCTGGCAGAAAATGATAATAGAAAGAGCAATCTAATATGACTCTCAATATCTGCTACTGTGGATGCTGCTGTGTGCTTCCTTGCTCAGTAGTCCCATGGACTGTAACCCACCAGATTCCTCTGTCCATGGAATTTTACAGGCAGGAATACTGGAGGGGGTTGCCATCTCCTACTCCAGGGGATCTTCCTGACTCAGGGATCAAAACCCACATCTCTTGCATCACCTGCATTGGCAGGCAGTTGCTTTATCACTAGCGCCACTTGGGGGCTTTGCTACTGTCAGAATAATTATCAAGCTTATTAAGCTGTGAAATTAAAAAAAAGTTTTTTTCAAAAATGTATACAGCTTTATTGAAATATAATTATTTAACATTGTATTTATTTATGGTGTATGATGTGTTGACTTTGCTACTGTTTAGTTGCTAAGTTACATCTAAACTCTTTGCATCCCCATGGATTGTAGCCCACCAGGCTCAGTCCAAGGGATTTCCCAGGCAAGAATACCGGAATGGATTGCCATTTCTGTCACCAGTGTTTCTTCCTGATCCAGAGATCGAACCTGAGATTCCTGCATTGGCAGGTGGATTCTTTACTGCTAAGTCACCAAGGAAATTTTTATAACATATTGACTAGATACATGTAAATGTCTGAAATGATTAAAACAGTAGGGTTAATTTCATTTCCTGACATAATCATTTATTTTCTTGTGATGAGAGCATGTGAAAAATCTGTTCTAACAACTTTCATTATGAACTATAGTCAAAATGCTATGATTTAGAGCCTCAGAACTTACTCATCTTGTAACAGGAAGATTGAACACTTTGACTAAAATCTCCCCATTTCCCTCAACTCCTAATCTTTGATAACCACTATTATACTCTCCATAAGTCTGACTTTTAGAGACTCTCTATATAAGTGAAATAATGCAGTTTTTGTCTTTCTCAGAATGATTTATTTCACTTAGGCCAATTCACTCAAAGTTCATGCATGATGTAACAAAGCTAAGAATTTTCCTTTTTCTAGTGACTGAATAGTATTTCATATATATATACATTATGTATGTAATATATCTTTGTTTATCCATAGTTAAACAAGCTGTTTCCATGTCTCGGCTATTATGAATAGTGCCTTAATGAACATGGGAATGAGGATACTCTCTGAGATCCTGCTTTCTCTTTCCTTTGGATATATACACAGAAATAAAATTGTTGGATTATATATTAGTACTATTTCTAATTGTTTGAGGAAACTCCTTATTGTTTTCCATAACACCTGACCGATTTACATTCCCTTCAACAATGGGCAAGAAAGTTTCCCTTTTATCCACATTCTCACAAACACTTTACCTCTCTCTCTCTCATAATAGCCAATCTAGCAAGTATGAGATGTTATATCACTAGGGTTTGGATTTGCATTTCCCTGATGATTAGTAATTTTTAGAATATTTTCATGTATCTGTTGACCATTTATACAGTACCTTTTGAGAAATGCCTATTCAATTCCCTTACCCATCTTTAAAATAAAACTTTATTTGGTACTGAGTTATATGAATTGTTTATATATTTTGGATATCAACTTCTTTCACATATATGATTTGAAAATATTTTCTCACATTCTGTAGAATATATTTTCATTTTGTTCATTGCATCTTTTGCTATGCATAAGCTTTTGATTGATATAGTCCCACTTACTAAGTTTTGCTTTTATTCTTATACTTTTGGTGTCATATTTAAAAAATTATTGTCAAGACAGATGTTAACAAACTTTTTCCTAAATATTCTTCTCAGAGTTTTGTGGTTTCAGGTCTTATGTTTAAGTCTTTAATTTTGAGTTAATTCTTGTGAGCAGTGTATAATAAGGATGTAATTCCTTTCTTTCCCATGTGATTATGTAGTTTTCTCAACTTCCTTTATTGAAGACTACCATTTTCCTAACAAGTATTGTTTGCTTCATATTCAAATGCTAATTAATGTATATGTGAAGGTTTGTTTCTGGGCTCTCCATTCTGTTCCATTACTCTATGTGTGTACTTTTATGTCAGGAACTTACTGTTTTGATTATTATATCTTTGTTGTATAGTTATCTTGATTGTTTTATAGCATTTATATTTAAGCTATTTCTCTTTAAAATTTCCCAAAGACGAAAACAAAATGTCCAGAACTCATATATTACACAAATCATGGTATATTAAATTTCACAGATCCTGCTTCACTTCTAAATTTCATTTGATAAAAATCAAATAATTTTCCTTATACAAATATTTTCAGTTCTCAAATTTTTATAAAATTAAAATAATGTCAAGGCGTTCTGGCCAGAAGCAGAGAAGTGGTGGTCACAGCTAACAGAGGTGCACCTCGGTTTCCCCCAACACCCTCCACCCTCAGACCCCATCCCCATCCCTCTAACCCCGAGACCCACCCAACCAAACAATTCCCTGTGCTTGGGTGACTCTGGGGCTGCCCCAGCAGAAACCCCCAACCATGGGCAGCCAGAGCTCCAAGGCTCCCTGGAGTGACCTGACTACCAAGGAGGCAGAAGATGCTTCCCCCTCCACAATTGACAGACAGGGGAATGGCCCCCCATGAAAAGCAATGGAGACTTATCCCCTCAAAGGTGAAGGGGAGTCAACCTTCAAAAACGGAACAGAGGACGTAGCAGGGGCCACTGGTGATGCCATAGAGCCAGGATCCCCTAGGCAGAGAGCTGAGGCCAAGGCGGGAAGGGGTGCCCCCATGGAGACCCTCAAGAAGAGGAAGATATTCTCTTTCAAAAAACCTTCCAAATTGAGTAGCCTGTCCTCAAGAGAAATCAGAAGGAGGGTGGGGGTGATTCGTCTGCCTCCTCACCCGCAGAGGCAGAGCAGGAGCAGGGGGAGATGGTTCCCTGCAGCAATGAAGCACTGCCCAGGAAGGGAAGGCCGTTGCCACTCCTTAGAGCCAGGAGCACCAGGCCAAAGGGGCACGCTATCTCCAAGGGAGGAGCACAGAAGAGGCAGGACCCCAGGTGGCAGAGCCATCCACTCCCTCGGGGCCAGTGGGTAGCTCCACACCAGCAAGCGAGCAGAATGAGTACCTGGGTGAGGGCAGGTGGGTGATCTCTAAGCTGCCGAAACTTGGTCCTTGTAAGCTCCCTGCCTAGACCTGGTGCCTCTGCTGCCTTCTTGCACCCAGAAAGGAACGAGGCTGTTGCCTTCTAGCCACGTTGCCTCTCTTTCTCTCCCTCCTGTGGATTCTCCCATCATCCATCTGGTCTTCCTCTAAAGGGAAGTTGAAGATGGGCCCTTCCAGTTTCCCAAGTTAGGTTTGTGACGTGAAATACTCTTGCCCTTGACCAACCTCCTTCCCTTCCTCACCTGTGCTGAAGGCAATTGCTCATTTTCTTTCCCAATTATTTTCCAGGTAGGTTTTGTTTACCAGCTTCCCTTGTGGCTCAGATAGTAAAACATCTGCCTGCAACCTGGGAGACCTTGGTTCGATCCCTGGGTCGAGAAGATCCTCTGGAGAAGGAAATGGCAACCCACTCCAGTACTCTTGCTTGGAAAATTCCGTGAATGGAGGAGCCTCGTGGGCTACAATCCATGGAGTCGCAAAGAGTCAGACACGACTGAGCGACTTCATTTTCCTTTCACTTTTTGTTTACTCCCCAATCCCTGAGCCAGATGTGGGGGCACCACACTCCCAAACCCTGAGTGTAGTCCAACTTTTCCCTGTTGAGCTTTCAGTCTCTCTTGCTGTGCCTAGGGGAACCTGGGCTGGGGAGGACAATGCCCCTCCCTAGGTTTTTATAGATGCCTTACTCAAGTTCAAACAAACAAACAAAAGATAATAAATATGTCTCCTAGCACACATCCAGATATATAATGCATTTCTAAACAATGTATAAAACTGTATATTAGAAAAATAGATAAAATATAAAATAGTGTATTATTTGGCAGATATCCTGAATCCTAATGTCAGCTACTATCTACACAAGTGTTACTTTCTCTGATGTGGTGTTTATTTATCATACTCTTCAAAATATTAGGAAAACATTCTTGACCTATAGAATATATAGAAATAATGACTATTTTCCACTATCTAAGTCTAGAATGATAAAGCCCTTCAAATATATGACTGTAAAAAGGATTGCTCTTACATGGAAATATTACACTGTTCTCTGTCTCCTGTCTATATTGTACAGCTCTGTCCCAGGTGTGAAATGTGAAAGTCGCTCAGTTGTGTCTGAATCTTTGTGACCTCATAGACTATACAGCCCATGGGGTTCTCCAGGCCAGAAAACTGGAGTGGGTAGCTGTTCCCTTCTTCAGGAGATCATTCCAACCCAGGTATCAAACCCAGGTCTCCCCAATTGCAGGCAGATTCTTTACCAGCTGAGCTACCATGGAAGTACAATAATACTGGATTGGGTAGCCTACCCCTTCTCCAGGGGATCTTCCTGACCCAGGAATTGAACCAAGGTCTCCAGCATTGCATGATTCTTTATCAGCTGACCTACCAGGGAAGCCCAGGTGACTCAGTAGTAAAGAATACACCTGCCAATGAAGGAGAAGCAGGGGATGTGGGTCTGATCTCTGAGTTGGAAAGTCCCCCTGGAGAAGGATATGGCAACCCACTCCAGTATTCTTTCCTGGGAAATCCCATGGGCAGAAGAGCCTGGTGGGCTACAGCCCATAGGGTCACAAAGAGTAGGACACAACTGAGCGCACAGACATATTTATGAAATGTTTTCTCCAATTTCCATCACTAGCTAATTCAAGTCATTCTGAATATTGCTAAAGTATTTCTTCATTTGGGCTTCCCTGGTGGTTCAGAAGGTAAACAATCTGCTTACAATGCAGAAGACCCAGTTTCTATCCTTGTATTGAGAAGATCCCCTGAATAAGGAAATCAAAACCTACTCCAGTGTTTTTACCTGAGATATCTCACAGACAGAGGAACCTGGCAGGCCACAGTCCAAAGGGTCGCAAAGAGTCAGATACAACTGTGTGAAATTTCTTTATTTAGGAAGACTTCAAATTATTTTATAATTATATTTACCTGTCTACTTTGATTTCTTTGAAATGTCAGTATCTACATACACTGAAAACCTGCATAGCGTGTGGGTATCTTGGAAACTTGTGTATGTACACACACACACACACACACACACAGTTGGGTGCATCACTGACTCAATGGACGTGAGTTTGAGCAGCTCCGGGAGTTGGTGATGGACAGGGAAGCCTGGTGTGCAGTACATAGTCCATGGGGTCGCAAAGAGTTGGACATGAGTGCCTGAACTGAACTGAACTGAATTATTTCTAAGGTAATTTGAAGACATAGGATTTGAATCAGAGGGTCTATTTTCAGTTTTTAACCACCGTTTTTACTTTCATTATGTAACAGCAGAATCACACGTAAATAGGTCACTTAAGGTTTAGAATCTCATTAAAAATCTTTCATACTGGGAGAATGAAGAATCTTTGATTTGCTTTATGTTTTAAATATAACTTTTTAAGTTTTACAGATTTTTTTTCTTTCACTACAGAGAAAGGCATAGTTCTGATAATTATTCTGCTTTTTGCAAATTATCAGAAGGATGTAAAGTGTATTTACTGACATTAATAAGTTACTCTTTGGCATCATTATTCACTAATGAGCTTGTTTCAGAATGTTTGCAAGCTTATGTGACAGGATGACATTTTATTATATGAATAAGGTCAACTCTGTTATTTAGTCCTTGAAAGAAAAAAAAATTCTTCTTGAAATGTGAAGCTATTAAGTACATTTGACTCAAAGCTTGCTTTAAAGTCAAGAAGTGGCATCTCAAATTCATGTAGCTGCTCTAACCTATGAGGTGGAATTTTGGCAATTATAAGGGGATGTCAGGAGGTACTTTGCAGATAGTGATTAGCCATGTTAAAGGTTATGTTCAAGGTAAATTTTGAATGGCACAGTGGCTATTATTTAAAAGAGCAAGATATACAGACTTAGAAGTTGAAATGTAAAGTTTGCTCTGTCTTCCTTGAAACTTCCTTGCCTTCATCATCTACTGTCATTAAACATATCAGGACCACCATAATTAGGGGCTCTAAGAAACAAGTACACATTATTTTTAGTTGCCTCAGATGCCAAAAAAAAAAAAAAAAAAGGACTTGGGTTTTGGTCTTTAGAAAATGAGAAGGTTTGGGAATGTTGGCATAAATGTCTGAAATTGTGAGATTGACTTTTTACTAACATAACTCTTGTGACTGTAGAATAAATTGAAATGAAAAAAAATCATCTAGAAAGAAGCATATCTCAGTGAAAGGGAAATTTTAAAGCCCTTGATTATGAGAGTATTCCTTTTTGCCAACTGCATTTGTCTCATTATAATAATTTTCAAGTTGATTAAGGTGATTACTGTTATAATCATTATATAATTGTTATAATATAACTTGGAATATAAGGAGAAGGAAATAAAGTAGCATTTTCACTGGTGATTACAGAGAAGGTATATAGGGAGTAAGTTTAATAAAACACTGTCCTGTAAGGTGAGCAATATTTTGAAAGACTAAAATGTGGAGTGCTTTGTTTTATCTCTCAGTAATTGCAGGAGCCCAGCTGCATTCACTCCCGTCTCCTTTGAATGCTTTGTGAATAGTAAGCGCTATTAAGAGACAGTGAAATTTGTTTCCATATATTTTCTCTTCCCTTAAGTAAAGGTATATTTTCAGTGAACTTAAAAAAAAAAAAAAAAAACTTTTTAGTCAATTTTTGTTGGAGTACAGTTGTTTGTTTGTTCTGCTACATTGTGCAGCATATGGGATCTTAGTTCTCCAATCAGGATGGAACACCATGTTTCCTTGCCTTGGAAGCATGGAATCTTAACCTCTGGACCACTAGGGAAGTCCCTTCAGTGAGTTTTTAGGTATATGATAATTGACTTCTTTGACCTCAATAATATAAAACTATAAGGCAGACAAATTTCAAGATTTGACATATACTAAAAATGAGATCTAACTTCTATGCAGATGTGTTTCATTATCTCAGGCAAGCTTCTATTCTTTTTGCTGTGACCTGTATGCATCATAACTTGGTTAGGCTGAAATGTGAATCAAGGCTACAGAGATAGAACAGAATGAAGCACCTAAGGGAGCCCATGGGAGCACAGCCTGTTTGAGTGTACAGGAAACAATGCTGGGAGGAAGGTTGGAGAATATCAACATGGACTATCAAACTTTGGATTTCCCAAACTCAGTCATCTAATTCTACATGCTTTCTTCTCAAAGTAGATTCTTTTGGCAGGTAGGGATTGAAACATACTGTATTCAAGTGGAGGTGCAACATAAGGAGTCTGCATGTAGGTAACAGTGATGATAACATTTGGCAAAGTGATAGTGAATGTCCTATGCAAAGGATTGAAAGCTTGATCCATGTGACTTGAGATAGCACAGCAATAACTAATCGGACTCCATAGAGAAGAGATCAGGATCTGTGGCAGCAGCAAACAGGAGGAAATAATAATTTAAAAAACATTGCCATTTGAGAGATCTCTCAAATTCATCATTGTACGTGTGCACAGTGAGCAACGAACACACTCAGTCATCACGCATGTCCGACTCTGTGACCCTACGGACTGTAGCCCACCAGACTCCTCTGTCCATGGATCTTTCCAGGCAAGAATCCTGGGGTGGATTACAATTTCCTCCTCCAGAAGATCTTCCTACTCAGGCATCAAACCTACAACTCTTTTGTCTCCTGCATTGGAAAGCAGGTTCTTTACCATTAGCACCACCACAGAAGCCCCAGATTCATCATTAGTGCTCTAGGAAAACATTGCTCTTTTCAGGGAACATGGCTCAGTTTAAGGGGCATTTTCTTTGACAATTAGGCAAGAATGAATGAGGAGAAAGAATTTGGAACTTGCTACCATTATATTTTGTAATATTTTTATATTCATATTTAACTTAATACGTATGTTGTAAATTGTTTCAGAAGTACAGAATGAGAGCAAATGTCCAATTTTAATCTTAGCCTCAGATTTTAAATATATGTATGCATAAAGTGAATAAATTGCAATCAATTAATATACAGATAAGTATTAATACAATCTTGAGAGTTTTATTTAGGAGACTTAAATAAGGGAAAACACAAATAAACAAAATAGGAAGAAAAAAGTCAGTAAACCACAATGGAGTCCAAGCACCTCACTACTCAGACATGAATGAAGACACACACTTGGTTATACATACTAAAGATTCTACTAAGGGTAAGGATAATTATTTACCTGATTTGAAGAACTGTAGATCAGATTATATATTCAAGACTTTTCAAAATTAGAGCTAGTGTTATATGATTAGAGTATGTAAAGCAATTATGATCCTGTCCCTGAAAATAGTGTTTTAAAATAATATCTTCTATTGGATTTTCAGTTCCTAATGTGACTTTTAAAACTATTTTGGTGCTCACTTCAGCAATACCTGTGTTAAAATTAGAACCATACAGAGAAGAGTAGCATGGCCCCTGCTTAAGGATGACATGTAAATCTGTGAAGTGTTCCATATTTTTGAAAAGGTTATTTAAAAAGGAATGTATATATAACTGAAGCACTTTGTTGTATAGCAGTAATTAACATAATATTGTAAGCCAATTACACTTCAATAAAAACAAGTTAAAATTTTATTTTAAAATAAAACTTGGATATATTTAAGGTATAAAATGTGATTCAATATACATATGAAAAGTTTACTACAGTCAAGTTAACTAACATATCTTTTCCTCACATAGCAATCTTTTGTGATCAAAGCACCTGAAATCTACTCTAAAATTTGCAGGAAAGTCAATGAGTTTTAAAAATTCCCTTCTATATTTAAAGGTCACAAATTAGAAATATCATATGAATCTCTTAGAACAATGATATGCAATTATAAGTAAATGTTTTAAAAGTGTTATTACCAATACAAATTCTGTATATTGTATCACCCTTAAGTAAAATATTAGTGTATTTTATTTTTTTATTAGTGTATTTTAAAAATAATTTTTTAAAGGCAGAGACTAACTTGATGTCACATTTATAAGTATATTTACTCACATGTTCATGGGATTCATTCTAATAAGAACTATATACTCAGACTAAGTAAATTCATATTTTTTCACATATGTTCAAAAGTGCTCTGAGTGATAAACTACCCTTGTATCACTAATCTTGTCACTTCAGTAGCCTACAGATTTTTCTCTTGGAAATCAAGTTTGGACTGATTAATATCTACTGCCTTATGAATCTCAAAACTATTAGGCTGAAACAAGGTGTTATTTGATGATTGTAAGTTTGATGCATAAAGCAGGGTGCTGAAAGCTGGTACTCTGGGACAACCCAGAGTGATGGGGTGGGGAGGGAGGTGGGAGGAGTTTTCAGGATGGGGTGATACATGTGCATCCATGGCTGATTCATGTCGATGTTTGAAAAAACCATCACAATATTGTAAAGTAATTATCCTCCAGTTGAAATAAATTAATTTAAAATATTAAAAAAAAGTATCATCTCTTAATGGACAGCTACAAATCCCAAGTAAGAAAAACAGCAGATGGATATAAAATGAGCCAATCACAATCAAGGAAAGGCTTATGTTTGAGGCTAACAGGAATCTAACTCATTCTGACTTATTTATCTTTCTATCTGCATAGCTTTGCATGCTGTCAAATACATAACAGGAGTTCAGTAATTGCATTGTGAAGAGATTTATACTACTTAAAATATTAACAAAGTAATGGCCTTCCTAAATAATTTTCACTCCCCAATTCATTGTGAATGTAATGTTGTTTCTTAATTTGTAATCAAGTTAATAAATGTGCATGCCATAAATATAAAATGGTATTGAGTTATGAAAATAGAGATGTCTTAGTTGACATGCTGTAGTTTTCAGCCCTGCTTCTCTGAGGCAGTCACATCCACAACTTTTTACTTTTTCCTCTGGCATTCACCCCATTTTTCTAAATGTATGTTTTATGACCACTTTGTAGTTTAATGATTTTGATCATCATCAATTCACTTACTTTAATAGTAGATGAAGATTTAACTCTTCAATACTTTCCCTCCAAAGTCTCCCTTCTTGCACTAGTATTCTTACTAATATATTGTTGTTCAATTCCTCAGTTGTATCCAACTCTTTGCTACCCCATGGCCTGTAACATGCCAGGCTTCCATGTCGTTCAACATCTCCCGGAGCTTGCTCAAACTCATGTCCATTGAGTCGGTGATACCATCCAACCATCTCATCCTCTGTCATCCCCTTCTCCTTCTGCCTTCAATCTTTCCCAGCATCAGGGTCTTTCCTAATGAGTTGGCTCTTCGCATCAGGTGGCCAAAGTATTGGAGCTTTATATAGCTGTCCTTGATTGCTGTTTTAATCAAAGATGATTACATTATTTTAAATAATTAAGTACTGTTCACAGCTGATCCAGAATTTTTGTTTGTTTATGCACCTCAACAGACTTGTCCTAAGTTTATAATATTGTTTTCTTATAGCTATTTATGCTCCTACTTTTAAATTTCCTGAAATCTTCCAACAGATATATAAACACATAGATGGGTTCTAAGTACTTTGTTGTAACTGTACAGTCACTAAGTCATGTCCAACTCTTTGTAACTCTTTGTGACTCCATGGACTGTAGCCCTCCAGTCTTCTCTCTCCATGGGATTTCCCAGGCAAGAATACTTGAGTGGGTGGTCATTTCCTCCTCCAGGTGATCTTCCCAACATAGGGACTGAGGCCATGTCTCCTGCATTGGCAAGCAGATTGTTTACCACTGAGCTACCAGGGAAGCCTGTTCTGTACACCCGCTATTAAAATATCAACTTGTGCTAAATTATGATTATTTTCAGTCCTTCTGAATAAAAATTTGAATGGTTTATTCCTATGCTGATTATGTAATTTTGATTTTTTTTCTAAAATGTTATGGTGATTTTTTTTATATGTTGTCATAACAATATATTTTAAAGTCAATTTTAATAACTGTATAAATCTTACAGTGTAGCTTCCTTAATGTAGTTAGTTATTTCTCCTTGTTCTGGGACATGTTGGTATCTGGAGAACTGACATTCCAGAGAGACTAGAAATGTAGTCTCCCCTAGGCTAAGTCTTTTTTTTTTTTTTTTTTTAATAGCAGGGACAACAAGGAAGCCACTGATGCAGCAGGAATGTAGTGAGTTTTGAAAGGAGCAGCTGATGAGGTCAAATGGGTAACAGGTATACACTATAACTTCTAATCAGTTTGCTGTGGCCTTGAAGACACAGCCTCTAGAAGTCCTATAGCAGCATGCAAGGAAACACATTCTGTCAACAGCCACACAAATGTAGCAAAAACTTCAACCCTCATCTGATACCTTGATTTCGGCCTGGACAGACCTCAAAGAAAGAATCCAGCTGACTATTGGCCTGGAAACTTTACTCTCAAACTCCTTTAGTAAGTGTGTGGTACTTTGCTAAGTAGCAATAGAGAACTGACTAACTCTAGAAAGCTTTCATTCAATTGTGTTTCAGTGCTTTGCGATATCCAGAATGTCTTCTTTTTTAAAAATATTCAGTTCTCTTTATCTAAATTTTTTTCATGCAGTGATAAAATATTTTTTTCCACAACTAATAAGTTTTCCAACCGCGCAGATTGCAGGTAACAGCTTTAAATATAAAGTGATTGCCAACAAATTAATTTTAGAAGCTAAAACCACTGCTGTATGACACTATCACCTATGATTTGGAAGCACAATCTGCCAGCTTCCTACAAGTAACATTAGAGCACTCACCTACTCTATGAAAATGCATGATGACAAATATAGAACTAAAGATCTCTATTCCTTATGTTCCCCTGAAAGGTGTATTTTATGGTGGGCATATATTTATATAATATTTATATATGCTTACACAGTAATACACATTCTCTGAATATAGTAATATATAAAATAAGTTTGTATAAACACACATTTCTTTGAGGCTTATTCTCTGGCCTGACTTCTAACTAAATACCACCCACTCTGAAGGCTATTTAAATGTGATGAAAAGCTGAGGTATTGCATAAAGAGGACTAAAAATAGACCACTTTTAGAGCTTTATTGATGTTTTTATAAGGCAGGAAAATGTTTCCTGCAAGTTTGAATTTTACCACACAGTTACATGTAGCTACAAATCACGTTACTATGACTTTTCTGGAAAAAAAAAGAAAAACACAATTTGAATTCATTTGAGGATAACAGATTTAAGAGGGAGAAAAAAGCTATTTCAACAAAGGAGAAAAATAAAGTCCTTAAGGCAAAAAATGGAAGACAAGGAAAATGAACATCCTTAGGGCAAATAATGAAGAAAAGAAAGGAGCAAAGTGTTAGGAAAAATTTAAATATTGATCTAGGCATGTGGTTTTATAAGATACAGTTTACTTGTTAATATATTTCTTCATTTACCCTCTTTCTCCTTCTCTCTCTTCCTCCCTGAATCTCTCTCTCTTCATACACATGCTCATTTTTTATATTACCAGATCATATTTGTTATTTTGTTTAGAATGCCTCTTTCTACTTTTATTTAATATTCTCAGTCATGTCTGACTCTTTGTAACCCCATGGACTATAGCCCACTATGCTCCTCTGTCCATGGAATTTTTCAGTTAAGAATACTGGAGTGGGTTGCCATTTCCTCTTCCAGGGAATCTTCCCAATTCAGAGAATAAACCTGTGTCTTCTACATTGGCAGTCGGATTCTTTAGCGCTGTGTCACCTGGAGGCCCCCTTACTACATTTGATCTTAGCCAAAAGGTCTTGTTAACAAATTCTTTGAAGATTTTGGTATCAAGTTTATAGTGATCTCATAAGATGAAGCAGGAAATATACTTTTTCTCTATTTTCCAGAAGTGTTGGTATAAAACCACATTATTTTCCCTACAAGTTTTTCTCCCTAAAATTTGCCACTTAGCTCATCTGTTCCTGGAGTTTTCTCTGTGGGAAGATTTAAATTAAGGCTTCTGTTAGCAGATTTAGAACTATTCAGATTGTCTTTTGTCAGTATTGCTAAACTAAGCAGTTCAATTTTAATTGCATATAGATTTTACCCCCAAATGGCAAATGGTACACAAAATTATATTATTATTCTATTAATAGTGTCTGCATGATTGACAATAAAGTTTCCATTTATAATCCTTATATTATGTCTGCTCTCCTCTCCTCTCTTTCTTCTCTTCTAACTGCTCAGCAAAATTCTGAAAATGGGGAATTATGGAGTAGAGATATTACCTAGGGCCAGATAAACTAACTTTAGAACATTGACTTTGTTCCATGGTAGGGCCTAGAGGTCATTCTGTTTGCAAAAATGATCTATGATGTGCTGGTTTGAGGAGTGGTATCATCTTTCTTTCTTTCATTCCATGGATACAGCATAAAATCACATCAACATCAGTATTCAAGATCTCGAAAATATGAGGGGTGGTGATTACATTCATATTTCCACTCAATTTACTAGAATGAATCCTCTAAACCAGATCATGGTGGATGAGAGTGGACAATTCCAAAGTCACTAAAAAGTGGCTCCATTTGCAGCTTCTGTGTAGATATAGCATCTTTGGTGGATTGGGTTAATATATCTTTCTGTAATCTCTGCTCAGAAAGCTCTGTACAGATACACAGGAATATTTATGAAGCAATGCCAGCAGTAAAGAAGGACAGACAGAGGTTCAGAATCTAAGGAGTTGACAAATATCAATTGCATTACTAACTGACATGTATATATATGCTTTCCACATTCTTAAATATTGTCAATATTTTACTATTAAACCATGAAAGTATTCTAAAAAGAAATATTAGTCCAAATTTCTATTGATAAGCTATAAATACATTGCTTTACTTTTTCTCTGATCTTTTTGTTTAAGAAGTGTGTTTGTGTGTGTATACACATATATAATAGCAGTCAATCCTAAAGGAAATTAGTTCTGAATATTCATTGAAAGGACTAATGCTGAAGCTGAAATTCCAATACTTTGGCCACTGGATGTGAAGGGCTGACTCTTTGGGAAAGACCCTATTGCTGGGAAAGATTAAAGGCAGGAGGAGAAGGGGACAATAGAGGATGAAATAGTTGGATGGCATCACAGACTTGAAAAACATGAGTTTGAGCAAGCTCTGGGAGCTGGTGATGGATAGGGAAGCTTGGCATACTGCAGTACATGGGATCACAAAGAGTCGGATATGACTGAGTGACTGAACTGGACTGATGCAATTATATAACACACACACACACACACACACACACACATTCCACTGTGTATTATATCATATCATTGGAATGAAATGTTTCAAATAAGTTACTTGAAATCTTCTAAAAATGATTTAATTTTTTTGACCAACTCTATCTACTCCTAAAAGAGAAAAATAGTTATTACAGTATATAAAGTTCACATGCTAAGTTGCTTCAGTCATTTCTGACTCTTTGTGACCCCATGGACTGTGGCCCTCCAGGATCCTCTGTCCATGATGTTCTCCAGGCAAGAATAGTGAAGTGGGTTGCCATTTCCTTTTCCAGGGAATCTTCACTACCAAGAGGTAGAACCCATGACTCATGTCTCCTTTAGGGGCAGGTGGGTTCTTTACAGCTAGCAGCATCTGGGAAGACCAATACAAAGTTTAATTATATTAAATATAATATCATATGTTATATAAGAAAAAAATAATTGCTGCTGCTGCTAAGTCACTTCAGTAGTGTCCAACTCTGTGTGACCCCATAGATGTCAGCCCACCGGGCTCCCCCATCCCTGGGATTCTCCAGGCATAAACACTGGAGTGAGTTGCCATTTCCTTCTTCAACGCATGAAAGTGAAAAGTGAAAGTGAAGTCGCTCAGTCGTGTCCGACTCCTAATGACCCCATGGACTGCAGCCCACCAGGCTCCTCCGTCCATCGGGTTTTCCAGGCAAGACTGCTGGAGTGGGGTGCTATTGCCTTCTCCGAATTGCTACAGTATATAAATCTTAAATTATATATATATATATATAATATATATTATGTATGCATAATATATATTATATTTATATATTTTCCAGAAAATTAGAGATACAAAGGGAATATTTCATGAAAAGATGGGTGCAATAAAGGATAAAAATGGTATGGACCTAAGAGAAGCAGAAAATATTAAGAAGAGGTGGCAACAATGCACAGAAGAACAATACAAAAGTGATATTCCTGACCCAGATAACCACGTTGGTGTGATCACTCACTTAGAGCCAGACATCCTGGAGTGTGAAGTCAAGTGGGCCTTATGAAGCATCACTATGAACAAGGCTAGTGGAGGTGATGGAATTCCAGCTGAGTTATTTCAAATCCTGAGAGATGATGCTGTTAAAGAGATGCACTCAATACGCCAGTAAGTTTGGAAAACTCAGCACTGGCCATGGACTGGAAAAGGTCAGTTTTCATTCCAATCATAAAGAAAGGCAATGCCAAAGAATGTTCAGACTGTCACACAATTGCACTCACTTCACATGCTAGAAAGTAATGCTCAAAATTCTCCAAGTGAGGCTTCAACAGTACGTGAATTGAGAACTTCCAGCTGTTCAAGCTGAATTTAGAAAAGGCGGAGAGAAAAAAAAAAGAAAAGGCAGAGGAACCAGAGGTCAAATTGCCAACATTCCTTGGATTACATAAAAACCAAGAGAATTCCAGAAAAAAAAAAATCTACTTCTGCTTCATTGACTATGCCAAAGCCTTTGTGTGGTCACAACAAACTGTGGAAAACTCTTAAAGAGATAGGACTATCAGATCATTTTACCTGCCTCCTGAGAAACCTGTATGCTGGTCAAGAAGCAACAGTTAGAACAGGGCATGGAACAACAAACTGGTTCCAAATTGAGAAGGGAATATATTAAGGCTGTATATAGTCACCCTGCTAATTGAACTTATATGCAGAGTACATGATGCAAATTTCTGGGTTGGATGAAGCACAAGCTGGAATCAAGATTGCTGGGATATGCAGATGACACCACCCTTATGGCAGAAAGTGAAGAGGAACTAAAGAGCCTCTTGATGAAAATGAAAGAGGAGAGTGACTTAAAACTCAACATTCAGAAAAATAAGATCATGGCATTCAGTCCCATCACTTCATGACAAATAGATAGGGAAAGAATGGAAACAGTGACAGATTTCATTTCCTTGGGCTCCAAAATCACTGCAGATGTTGACTGCAGCCATGAAATTAAAGCCACTTGCTTCTTGGAAGAAAAGCTATGACAAACCTAGACAGCATATTAAAAAAACAGAGATATCATTTTGCCTACAAATATCCATATAGTTAAAGCTATGGTTTCCAGTAATCATATATGGATATGAAAGTTGAACCATAAAGAAAGATGAGTGCTGAAGAATTGATGCTTTTGAACTGTGGTGTTGGAGAAAACTCTTGAGAGTCTCTTGGACTGCAAAGAGATCAAATTAGTCAATCCTAAAGGAAATCAATCTTGAATATTCATTTGAAGGACTGATGCTGAAGCTGAAGCTTTGATAATTTGGCCACCTGATGTGAAGTGCCAACTCATTAGAAAAGACCTTGATGCTGGGAAAGATTGAAGGCAGCAGGAGAAGGGGACGCCCGAGGATTAGATATTTGGGTGGCATTAACGACTCAATGGACAGGAGTTTAAGCAAGCTCTGGGAGACAGTGAAGGACAGAGAAGCCTGGTGTGTTGCGGTTGATGGGGTTGCAGGCAGTCAGACATGACTGAGTGACTGAACAACAATCCATTTGTAAATTATGCATGCATTATCATAATTACATAAGATAGACTATAATAAACTTCATGTGTATTTGTGCTACGTTGAGAATGCAACATAGGTTTTAAATAGATGCATTGTGTATTGCTGATTCTCTACTTCTCTCGGTAAGGATCCACAAAACCCTGACAGTCATGGGCCCACACTTGTGGCACCTAGTTGCAGAAGCCAAGTTGTCAAGGTTTCCCTTTGCTTTTGTCGAAACTGCTTACCCAAGTCGACCACCTCTTCCTGAGTATATCATCGTAAACTCCGTCACAACTGGGGCCCTTGAGGAAGCCCCCCTAGTCCATAGGCTGTTCACTCTTCACTTTCTGCTGTACAATGGGAGTTGCTGCCAAGCGTGGACCTACAGTCTCATAATGTTGCACATTGGGCACCAGTGTGGCATCACATAGGACACGATCCATATTTTCTAAGGCATTTTCAGTTCTATCCAGTGAACCATCCACTGCTTCCCAGTGCTCCACTGGAGCCCATGCTGAGAGTATAGCGGCCGCATGGTACCACACGCTCTATGGTGGCCACTGGCTTCCTCCATCCAGTGTAGCCTCAGGCTCCTCTGCTGCTGCTGCTGCTAAGTCACTTCAGTCGTGTCCAACTCTGTGCGACCCCATAGACCGCAACCCACCAGGCTCCCCCGTCCCTGGGATTCTCCAGGCAATAATACTGGAGTGGGTTGCCATTTCCTTCTCTAATCAGGCTCTAGCTGCTGGGTATCCTGTCGACTACCCTGATTGTATCTTTGATTCTGTTCGTGATGCCAACTGTCTCTTTCACGCTGTTTGCACTGTTTACTGAACCCAGGGTAGACAAAGTACAAGCAGGAAAGCTGGAAGAAAACTCAAGGAGCTGTAGGAACGTATTTATTCTCTCCTGGCTGGCACAGCAGCTGTAGTAGCAGACACACTATACTTCTCCTCTTGTGGCTGACCCAACAGACACAGCAGTAGTAACATATCCATAATGTTGCCGACATAACATAACCTCTATGCAGCCTCAATGCCTTCTCAGATGAAGCTTATATATGCTTACTGCACAAAGTAGCACTTGACCAAGCCAGTACCTCGTGAGGCCACAGGCGCAGTGCTATAAGTGATCTCGGCTGTTACATAATCATTATTCACAAAACGTGGGGCAAGAGCTAGAGGCCGTGGATCGAGAGAGCCTGACCACACCATCTTGGCTAATTTGCTCTTTCCCTATAGATAGTAAATTGATAGAAACTTGTGAAAATCTTTGTTACTGAAATAAATTATTTGTAATCACAAATAATCCGTCTTTGGATTGTAACACAAAACTGAAGCCTTACCTTGTTTATCTTGTGCGCGTGCTCAGTCACTCAGTAGTGTTCTACTCTTCACAATGCTATGCACTATAGCCTGCCAGGTTCCTCTGTTCACAGAATTATCCCAGCCAGAATAATAGAGTAGGTTGCCATTTTCTCCTTCAGGGGGTTATATACCATAATGGCATTTATCAGAGTTGAATTGATCTGCAGTTTACTGAAGGGTCACTTCCTACCTGAGTGAGCAATTTCAGCCCTTCAAATTATGCACATCATTCTAAACCTATGCCTATTCAATTGATGGTAGAGCAATTCTTGTTGAAGTCCAAAAATAACACTCAGATGAGTGCATATGGACTGGAGAAATTAGATGGGGTGTAACTGGCAGAGATTCAATAGAATCAATTGCTCTGATTTCACCACTTGGTAAATGGACCAGAGCTGACGGTCTAAATTGAAAATAATAGTTGGAATGTTCTACAATGGCTTTGATCCAGAGCATGTAAGACAACTTTACAGAACAGTTTAAGTACCAGACAATTACATCCCAAAATTCAGTTAATATCTAAAAGACTCTGATGCTGGGAGGGATTGGGGGCAGGAGGAGAAGGGGACGGCAGAGAATGAGATGGCTGGATGGCATCGCCGACTCGATGGATGTGAGTTTGAGTGAACTCTGGGAGTTGGACAGGGAGGCCTGGCGTGCTGCAATTCGTGGGGTCACAAAGAGTCGAACACAACTGAGCGACTGAACTGAACTGAACGGTATTGAACTATTACATTCTTATGCTATACTTTACATTTAACATGTTTGTACAAAATAAATACTTTAGGTCACATTTTGTGTAGTTAACTGAACCACTGTTGCTGGACTTTGTCAAAAATGCCATGATAATAGGAAAAAAAATGCTTCTAGCAAAAACAATTACAATACTAATTATAGCCTTGTATAATAATAACCTTTTGCATTTCACAACTTCATGTTTAGATTCCAAACTGTCATTGTCATATGTTTGTTATGCTAATGTTAGCTGACTTACAAGAATAAATGTGGAAGCAGGAAAGATCCTTTCTTGTATAGCTTTATTTTTGCTTATAATTGCTTAGTTTATATATTTAATACAACTAGGGGCTTCCCAGGTGGCAATAGTGATAAAGAACCCTCTTGCTGATGCAGGAGACATAAGAGACCCTAGTTTGATCCCTGGGTTGGGAAGAACCCCTGGAGGAGAGCATGGGATTCCACTCCAGTATTCTTGCATGGAGAATCCCATGGACAGTGCAGGTTACAGTCCAGAGGGTTGCAAAGAGTTGGACATGACTGAAGCAACTTAGCAGGCACACACACACCTAATAAAACTGTAAATTTATACTTGAGTAATTTAACAAACAGAAGTTAAATGACCTATGGTTTATCTTTAGTACCTTTTATTTTTTGGGTTACATGTGAAATTATTTATATGGAATTGACAACATAGTTACTTTTTCTATATCCATTATCATGTGGAGATTATTTTCATATGATTTATATAAATATGCTATATAATAAACCCTTAAATCTAACAAAAATCAAGTGTCTTTTCCACTTTAGTGTTTTGAGAGAATGCATTTTGCAAACTGTGTGCACGTAAATGGTGGTTTCAAAACTGTATAGTTAAGTTTATTAGCATCAAATCCAATATATAGTGCTTTAGAATAAAAAAAAAACAATTCAGATCAGATCAGATCAGTGGCTCAGTTGTGTCCGACTCTTTGCGACCCCATGAATCGCAGCACACCAGGCCTCCCTGTCCATCACCAACTCCCGGAGTTCACTGAGACTCACGTCCATCAACTCAGTGATGCCATCCAGCCATCTCATCCTCTGTCGTCCCCTTCTCCTCCTGCCCCCAATCCCTCCCAGCATCAGAGTCTTTTCCAATGAGTCAACTCTTTGCATGAGGTGGCCAAACTACTGGAGTTTCAGCTTTAGCATTATTCCTTCCAAAGAAATCCCAGGGCTGATCTCCTTCAGAATGGACTGGTTGATCTCCTTGCAGTCCAAGGGACCCTCAAGAATCTTCTCCAACACCACTGTTCAAAAGCATCAATTCTTTGGCGCTCAGCCTTCTTCACAGTCCAACTCTCACATCCATACATAACCACAGGAAAAACCAGAGCCTTGACTAGACGAACCTTTGTTGGCAAAGTAATATCTCTGCTTTTGAATATGCTATCTAGGTTGGTCATAACTTTCCTTCCAAGGAGTAAGCGTCTTT
>NW_011495086.1:1330566-1360560 GCF_000754665.1 Bison bison bison
AGTCACCATATGCAGTGATTTTGGAGCCCAGAAAAATAAAGTCTGACACTGTTTCCACTGTTTTCCCATCTATTTCCCATGAAGTGATAGGACCGGATGCCATGATCTTCATTTTCTGAATGTTGAGCTTTAAGCCAACTTTTTCACTCTCCACTTTCACTTTCATCAAGAGGCTTTTGAGTTCCTCTTCACTTTCTGCCATAAGGGTGGTGTCATCTGCATATCTGAGCTTATTGATATTTCTCCCTGCAATCTTGATTCCAGTTTGTGTTTCTTCCAGTCCAGCGTTTCTCATGATGTACTCTGCATAGAAGTTAAATAAACAGGGTGACAATATACAGCCTTGACGAATTCCTTTTCCTATTTGGAACCAGTCTGTTGTTCCATGTCCAGTTCTAACTGTTGCTTCCTGACCTGCATATAGGTTTCTCAATAGGCAGATCAGGTGGTCTGGTATTCCCATCTCTTTCAGAAATTATGATGCATTTAACTGAGTGGAATGACTGAGTGACTAGCACTTATAAAGAAGTTCCATGTAAAGGATCATGGATCATCATGTTTTTCTTGGTCTTTGCTGTATATCCAGTCTTTATCCTGTATACAATATGTAGAAGGCATCTAATAGATTTCTGGAAACCTAAATAAATAAAGAAGGGAAAAGAATATACTTTTCTGATATTTTCAAGAGAGGAAGAGTAATAACCAGAAGTTCCAAGAGGCAAAACAAACCTGATTTATCTACATACAGTCTTTGATTACCTGGTTTCCCTGGTGGTTCAGATGGTAAACAGTCTGCCTGCAGTTCAGGAGACCCAGGTTCAATCCCTGGGTAGGAAGATACCCTGGAGAAGGAAATGGCAACTCACCTCAGTATTCTTGCCTGGAGAATCCCATGGGCAGAGGAGCCTGGTGAGCTACAGTCCATGGGGTTGCAAAGAGTTGGACATGACTGAGTGACTTTCACTTAACTTCACTTTGATTACCTAATGAGTGGCAGACTCTTTGATTGGGAGTGGGGTTAAGGTGATGAATATAACACATCACTGAACTAAATTCTCTTTAATGATCAAGACAAGTATATACAAAAAATGAGTATGGCAAAATTTATGCAAATTTATAATATTCTAGCTACTGGTTGCCATTCTTTTAACCAGACTGTTTGAACAAGATAATATCAAGGACTCTGTGGGAGAGGGAGAGGGTGGGATGATTTGGGAGAATGGCATTGAAACTTGTATAATATCATATATGAAACGAATTGCCAGTCCAGGTTCGATGCAGGATACAGGATGCTTGGGGCTGGTGCACTGAGATGACCCAGAGGGATGGTACAGGGAGGGAGAAGAGAGGGGGGCTCAGGATGGGGAATGCATGTATACCTGTGGCGGATTCATGTTGATGTATGGCAAAACCAATACAATATTGTAAGTAAAAAAAAAAAAAAAGAATATTGATTAAAAGAGAATGTGAAGCAATTGAAAAAAAAATCTCTCACAACTTAATAGCTTCAAATTATCATTCTCTTAAACATCTGAAATATTGTTAACATGTATGCAAAAATGTCTTATGCCAAATTTTCTAGGGAAATTTTTATGACTTCATAAATAGACATTTTTGTGGCAGTTAGCAAAAATTACCATATCTATGCATTCTCCAAATGTATACAATTTCCCTTGAAAATCTGGCCAAGTGATAACTATGGGAGGTGACAAATATATTAATTTAACTTGACTGTGGATATTATTTTATAATATTTTTGTATATTGAATCATTAAATCTCACCTTAGATACAAATTTTATTTGTCAATTTTTCCTCAGTAAAGCTGAAAAAAATAAAGTTAATTTTTTTACAATTTTGTCATTTTATTGGTCATTTGCTTATCTTCTTTGGAGAAATAGCTTTTGATGTCTTTTGCCCATTTTGTATTTGAGTTATTTTTGTATAAGAAGTTTTAATGACCAACACAGTCTGAAATATATATATATATATATATATATATATTTACTCAGATAACATTTAAAATGCTACTAACAAAGCAGTAAAATTAAGAGGATATTCCTATCTAAGCTTTCAATATGTACAACATTATGTATAAATTAGCATTTTATTTAAAACCATGTCATAGGCAGTGTTCTATTAATTAGAGGGTCTCCTCCATAATCCCATATTGTCATGTTCTTGTTTCATCCCTTCTCTTTGAATGTAAGATGGCTTAGTGACTTGCTTTTAACCAATAGAATGTAGGAAATATGATGAGATGTTTCTGTTGTGTTCAGGTTACAGAAGTTTGTGACCTCTACATTGCCGTTAAACACTATTGTCCTTTCAGATTGTATGCTTTGAGGAAACAAGCTGCCATTTTGGAGACACCATTTTGTCAGGAAATGAAAGCAAATTTTTGTTCAAAAACTTTTGTTGAATTCTTACAACTATCATGTGTGCTCAGAAATCTTCACTCATGCCTTCAGATGAGAAGTCCCTCTAGGCTGACACCATAATTTCAGCCTTATGAGAGTTCCTAATGCAGCAGAGATCCTAATCCATATCTAAATTTTTGACAAACAGAGATAACATAAATACTTCTGGTTTTAAATGACCGTGTGTGGTAATATATTATGTAGAAATAGACAATTGTTTCTCCAAATGAAAATTTTTATATGTATTGAAACAATCAGGAAATGAATACTATTTTTAGAATAATTTTAGAATGTTCTAAAAGCATTATTCATTTCCTGATTATTTCAATACATATGAAACTTCTCCAAGCCAGGGTTCAGCAATACGTGAACTGTGAACTTTCTGATGTTCAAGCTGGTTTTAGAAAAGGCAGAGGAACCAGATATAAAATTGCCAACATTCGCTGGATCATCAACAAAGCAAGAGAGTTCCAGAAAAACATCTATTTCTGCTTTATTGACTATGCCAAAGCCTTTGACTGTGTGGATCACAATAAACTGTAGAAAATTCTGAAAGAGATGGGCATACCAGACTACTTGACCTGACTCTTGAGAAACCTGTAGGCAGGTCAGGAAGCACCAGTTAGAACTGAACAAGGAACAACAGACTGGTTCCAAATAAGGACAGGAGTACGTCAAGGCTGTATATTGTCACCCTGCTTATTTAACTTATATGCAGAGTATATCATGAGAAACACTGGGCTGGAGGAAGCACAAGCTGGAATCAAGATTGCCGGGAGAAATATCAATAACCTCAGATATGCAGATGACACCACCCTTATGGCAGAAAGTGAAGAACTAAAGAGCCTCTTGATGAAAGTGAAAGAGGGGAATGAAAAAGTTGGCTTAAAGCTCAACATTCAGAAAACAAAGATCATGGCATCCGGATCCATCACTTCATGGCAAATAGATGGGGAAACAGTGGAAACAGTGGCTGACTTTATTTTCTGGGGCTCCAAAATCACTGCAGATGGTGATTGCAGCCATGAAATTTAAAGACGCTTACTCCTTTGAAGGAAAGTTATGACCAACCTAGACAGCATGTTAAAAAGCAGAGACATTACCTTGTCAACAAAGGTCTGTCCAGTCAAGGCTATGGTTTTTCTGGTAGTTATGTATGGATGTGAGAGCTGAACTGTAAAGAAAGCTGAGCACAGAAGAATTTATGCTTTTGAACTGTGGTGTTGGAGAAGACTCTTGAGAGTTCCTTGGACTGCAAGGAGATCCAACCAGTCCATTCTGAAGGAGGTTAGTCCTGGGTGTTCATTGGAAGGACTGATGTTGAAGCTGAAAGTATAATACTTTGGCCACCTCATGTGAAGAGCTGACTCTTTGGAAAAGACCCTGATGCTGGGAAATATTGAGGGCAGGAGGAGAAGGGGATGACTGATACTGAAGCTGAAACTCCAATATTTGGCCACCTGATGTGAAGAGTTTTGAAAATAGCTTTTCATTATTTTCACTCATTTGAAAAGACCCTGATGTTGGGAAAGACTGAAGGCAGGGGAAGGGGATGACAGAGGATGCGATGGTTAGATGGCATGACCGACTCAACGGACATGAGTTTGGGTAAACTCTGGGAGTTGATGATGGACAGGGAGACCTCGAGTGCTGTGGTTGATGGGGTCACATAGAGTTGAACATGACTGAGCGACTGAACTGAACTGAACTGATACTTAATACAACAGTTTAATGGCAGAAAGTGAACAGGAACTAAAAAGCCTCTGGATGAGGGTGAAAGAAGAGAGTGAAAGAGCTGGCCTGAGACTTAACATTCAAAAAACCAAGATGATATCTGGTCCCATCACTTCATGGCAAGTAGATGGGGGAAAAATGGAAACAGTGAAATATTTTATATTCTTGAGCTCCAAAATCACTGTGGACTGTGACTGCAGCCAGGAAATTAAAAGATGCCTTCTTGGAAGGAAAGCTATGATAAACCTAGACAGCATATTAAAAAGCAGATACATCACTTTTCCAACAAAGTGATATAGTCATAGCTATAGTTTCTCCAGGGGTCATGTGAGGATGTGAGAGTTACACCATAAAGAAAGCTGAGTACTGAAGAATTAATGCTTTTGAACTGTGGTGCTGAGGAAGACTCTTTAGAGTCCCTTGGACAGCAAGGAGATCAAACCAGTCAGTGGTAAAGGAAATCAACCGTGAACATTCATTGGAAGAACTGATGCTATAGCTGAAGGTCCAATACTTTGGCCACCTGATGTGAAGAGTCAACTCAATGGAAAAAACCATGATGTTGGGAAAGATTGAGGGCAAGAAAAGGGGGCTGCAGGATGAGATGGTTGGATGGTGTCACTAACTCAATGGACACGATTTTGAGCAAACTCCAGGAGATAGTGAAGGACAAGGAAACCTGGCATGCAGCAGTCCATGGGATCACAGAGTCAGACATAACTGAACAACTGAACAGCAACAACATTTAATGTAAAATAACACATTTATGTATTTATATATCAATTGAAAAATTAATATGTACTAAATACTAAAAAAAGATTAAATAGGACTCACAATGAAGCCACGAAAAATGTATAACAATGTGGAAATGCATGGATGTGAAAATAAGCAAAACAAATAATCAAAAGCTATTTTCAAAACTCATGTAAAATAATGTTAATGGATGACCTGCAAAGAAATACCATTTGTATCTCAAAATGTATACATCACTGAACTAATTAAGTATCAAAGTTTTGAGAAAGTTTGCTTTAATTGATATAACTCAATGTGGGCAAAGACACAATGCTAGACCCTGATCCAGCTATTACTTTCATCTTTGGGTAAGTATTATTGGTAATCACATTCTGAATTGGTTTCTGCCCAGCCTTGATCTCTGGAGAAGGAAACGGCAACCCACTCCAGTACTCTTGCCGGACAGAGGAGCCTGGTGGGCTGGAGTCCATGGACCCCCAAACGAGCTGGACATTACTTAGCAACTAAACAGCAATCTTTCGTTTCATTGGAGTTTTGATTCCAGTCGAACAGAGAGTGACTCACACTTGGGTTTCCTATCTGGCTTATATTCATGATATGGAATTTGCCTAGTGTATTCATACCTGGACTTTCATCTAAGCTTAGTCATAACCACCATCTTCCACAGTTCCACCTGTTACTGCTAAATAATTATTCTGTAAAAAAATAAATAAATAACATTTCATCTCTAGTTTCAAACATAGCAGCTACTAGCTGAGTAACTTCGTGTTACTTTTTAGGCGTTTTAGAATGACATTGATTTATTATTGCTTTGCATCATTATAACTTTAAATAAGAACTCTAGAAAAAGTGATGTTTTCATGTCAAAAGCAAATCTGCATGACCTAATATGGTATAAAAAATAAATATCATGTATGTGCTTGCTTATAGAAGTTATAATTCTCTAACTGCTACTCCATTTTCCAAGAAAGTATTTACTACTTATGTGACAAAAAAATAGTAAAACTGATTTTTAAAGAAATTCAATGCTAAAATATTCTAATATGTATTAAAGATGAAAATTTCAAGATACAGCAAGTGACATTTATTGAATATGCATTGAATTAGCTTTCGCTATCTTCAGTCAATCATGAGCAAAGGAAAAGCTGGTCAAATTTAATTTAGTAAATATGAGCTAAAAACATCTTATATAAGTCAAACTAAATAATTAACATAAAAAGACACACTGGAGCATATAGATAGAAACGATCTACCTGGTACAGTCAGTTAATTCTCTGTAATAAAATAATGCAACCACAAAAATAACACTTTTCAGTGCCTAGAAGTTGAAGTAGTTTTCAAATATTTATTTCAGAATTAAAACAATACAATTTCTCATTTATAATAACACTGCAAAGAAGACAAAACATGTCATGTGTTGTCTTTCAATATCAATAAAATTAGATTTATAATTGCAAGCTAAGTAAACCATTGTTAAATTATTTCCTGAAATAAGTTAATGTAACTTAGGAGCTTTATTAAAATAATCATTGTGCCCTATGGATGAAGACCTGATTGTAATATGATTTAAAACATGTAAAAACTCTCAAGTAAATATACTGCCAAAATATCTATTTTCATGGAGTATCATAAATCAAATCTTTAAGGAGAACTGCAATGCAGAATCTTGTAAACATTTCAGAATATCATGAATCTTCTGAATAAAAAGTATGCTAGAGAAGAAATTGTATATAATCACCAATTCTGATTTCACATAGCACTTATTGCCAAGCATCAAGATTGTTAAAATTAGACAAATATCAGTTACGAAATATCTCAAGACAAACACACCTATAGTTGAACAAGATGGACTTATCACATTTTGCCTGAAAGGAAGACACACAGGGATCCATGAGACTTATCAGTAAGATGCCTTTAGAAAGATCTAGTGTAGAAATGAACTTGGGCAATTCTTGGCAGGGTCCACGGAAGTCAGACTTGGCTCATGACTAGATGCTGTCAGGAAGTGGGACAATGTTATGATTGAGTAACTCAGCGAATCTTAGTTACAGGAAAGGCAAACTGAGTAAAGGAGCACCTGCCACTTATTTCAACAAAGAGAGAAGGAACTCTGTATTTCATGGGTTTCACAGTGACCTTGTTTTGCCTCATACATCCTCCACTCAAAGTGACCTGAGGTTGGTATGTTCTGTGAGATTGTTTATGTTTACCGGGATAATGACATGGTCCAGCTGTGAGCATCAAGCCAGTTTATAATAACATTGGGCCCCACTTGTAAGCATCAGACCAATTCCAGAATGCTAGGGATTATTTTCTTTATCAGTGTTTAGTGTAGCAGCTTCTGTTTCTGTTGTTTAGTTGATAAGTCATGTTTGGCTCTTTGTGACCCTAGAAAGCTATTTACTTCAAAACACAAGGTTTCATAAAATTATTTAGTGACATTTCTAAAGTCGATGGCAATTGTCTTGGGTAATTTATTCATATTTCACATGACAACATTACACCTCAAAGAGTTTGAGTTACTAATGCAACATTCTGATTCTACATAAGATCAAGAAGAAAACTCACTTCTTTTGACCTGAGTACTGTGTGGTGTCTTCTGTACCAAATTACTCTCTCAAATGACATGTTATATATTCATCTTCATCTTTATTGAGATATAATTGACAAGTAAAAATTATATCTATAAAATGCATATATCTGGAAAAGGGAATGGCAACCCACTCTAGCATTCTTGTCTGGAGAATTCCATGGACAGAGGAGCTTGGTGGGCTACAGTCCATGGGGTTGCAAAGAGTCAGACACTACTGAGTGACTAACACACTTAATGTGTATAAGTTGATATTTTGATATACATGTACAATGTGCAATAATTAACAAAGTGAAGCTAATTAACATAACCAACACCTCACATAGTTACTATTTTCATTTTTGAGTAAAGCTGAGAGTGAGAATATTTAAGATCTACCTCTTAGCAAATTTCAAATATAAAATTTGCTATTTTAAACTATAATCTCATTATTTTACCCCACATCTCTGCTGCTGCTGCTGCTAAGTCGCTTCAGTCGTGTCCGACTCTGTGCGACCCCATAGATGGCAGCCTACCAGGCTCCTCCCTCCATGGGATTTTCCAAGCAACAGTACTGGAGTGGGGTGCCATTGCCTTCTCCGCTACATCTCTAGAATGTATTAATTTTCCATAACCGAATATGTGTAACTTGAGCCAACATCTCCCCATTATCCCCTCCCCACAGCTCCTGGCAACACCATTCTGCACTGTTTCTGAATTTGACTATTGTGATTCTACATACAACTGAGATCATGCAGTATTTATTTCTTAGCATCTAGCTTTATTTCACTTAGTGTAATGTTCTCCAACAAAAGCAAAGTTAGATGTGTAGGACAACATTAAACTAAGAAGTTTCAATTTTCAACCTCTCTTAAAAAAATATCAGTGTAGTTTCTTCACTTCACAATTGGTAAAAATTCCAGTCTTCAAGGAGGATAACCGAATGTATTTACCAAACGTAAAATTGCTATATTGGAAAATTCTGGAAGAAGAATATCATTAAGCTCAGTCAATAAAATTTGACAAGGTGTGAGAAATAGGAGATTATCATTATTTATGGATGAAAAGGTTTAATATTTTACATATCCAAGAGTCCAGTTTGGTAAACTATTACTAACATGAGGATAAACTATTAAGAAGGTTGAATACAAAATGAAAATATAAAGTACATGAGCCATATTCACATATATATACATGAAAACTACCTCATTTTTCAAAACTAAACTACAGACTAAAAGATTTTACAATCAATGTGAATGAATTTGAAAGAGTTAAGCTAGATACATTAAGAGACGTAAAGTAAGCTTTTAACAAACATCATGCAATGTCTTGGAGAGAAATTTAACAGTATAATGATGGTTCTCTCAACATTAATCCATAAATCTAACAATATTACAATAAATTAGAAATAAGTATATATTTGCAATTGTAGTAAAGTTGAATTCAAATTTTATATTAAATTGATCAAGAACAACTGGGTTCTTTGTGATAAGATGGATACTTAGGAAAACAAGTGAACTTGGTGTTTTATATATATATATGTGTGTGTGTGTGTGTGTGTGTGTGTGTATGTTGGGCTTCCCTGATGGCTCAGTGGTAAAGAATCTTCCTGCAATGCAGGAGATTCAGGTTCAAACCCTAGGTTAAGAAGATCCCCTGGATGAGAGCATGGCAACCCATTCTGGTATTCTTCCCTGCAGAATCCCATGGACAGAGGAGCCTGGCGGGCTACTGCCAGGGTCCAGCCCTGGCTGATCCAGGGTATTTGGAGGAGAGACAGCATTGGCGACCTACTTATTTAAATATTCATCAAAGATATAAAGAGTAATAGAATGAGGATAGCTCAGTGAGAAAATTCAGTGGAAAAAAAAGGCTGAATAATTCAGCCAGAAGGTGAGAGAAAGAACAACATGGGGAGACCAAGTTTCGGTGAACAAGGCCCGCACTTTATTTTTCAAAGTAGTTTTATACCTTAAGTTATGCATAGAGGATAATGGGGGAAGGGGTAGAGTCATGCAGTAAGCCAGGCTTTCTTCCTGCAAACTTATCATATGCAAAAGTTTAGGTGATTTGCATCATCTTCTGGCCCAGAGGCCTGTTAACATTTTAAGACCCTTTCTTCAGAAAACTTATTTTTCTCTAAAGGTGATTAGGCAGGCGCCACCCTCCAAAAGCATTAGAGTTGCATTCCTATAGGGCAAAGGTGTGGTGGGCTACAACAAAAAAGAATTAACTCAAGGTTCCAAGGTTACAAACATTAAAGCTACTACTTACACCAATTATATTAATCAATACACTGCCAGGGACACAGCAGGTAAGGGATATGGAGACTTAGCAGCAAACATTGGCCCAACAAGTGAAAAACCCTTCACCAATACAACTTCTAATCAATCTTTTAACTACTCAAAGGAATCTGTGTTTAGACAGCTTAGGACATCTCCTGCCTCTCCCAGTTGGGAGGCTCTGAACAATCACATGTGGCCGGAAAAACCTATTCAGGCAGGCTAGAGGATTTCCAAAGGAGTTTGTAGGTTGAAACACTGTCACACCCAGGAATTATTAACTGGAGCTGTAAGCTAACTCTTTTTTCAGAGAGAGGTAGTGGGGGACAGCCCCCGTAAAGTCAGAGGTGTAGGTGAGAGCACAAAGCAGAAAGTAGGCAGACTCTGGTTTGGGGGTAGATGCTCGAGAATTTCCAGGGGGACTCCTGAGGCTCGATCCCGCCTTTGCGTATGCCGAGCCTCCTTCCTCATGACCTTTGCCACGGGCAGAGTTCCTCACGCTGGCTCCTGGCAGTGATAGAATTCCAGTTGAGCTATTCCAGATCCTGAAAGATGATGCTGTGGAAGTGCTACACTCAATATGCAGTATGCCAGCTCCCGGCAGGCTACAGCTCATAGGGTTGCAAAGTTGACAGAGTTGGACACGAATGAGTGACTGAGAAACAACAACAACAAATATATATGCTGCTGCTGTTGCTGCTTAGTCGCCTCAGTCGTGTCCGACTCTGTGAGATCCTATGGACTGCAGCCTACCAGGTTCCTCTGTCCATGGGACTCTCTAGGCAAGAGTACTGGAATTGGTTGCCATCCCCTCATTCGGGGGATCTTCTGGACCCAATATGGGCCTTCTGGGTGGCTCAGCGGCTAAAAGAATCTGCCTGCAATGCAGGAGATGCAGGAATCATGGGTTCGATTCCTGGGTCTGGAAGATATCCTGGCAGTCTATAATCCATAGGGTCACAAAGAGTTGTACACGACTGAAACGGATTTAGAAAAGATTTTACATAGAGAAACAACCTAAACCTATTTCTGTTTTAGTAAAATCATGTTCCATAATGTATGTAAAGGACTGTGAAACAGCAACACTGAAATGGCTTTTTCGATAATACTTGAAACATAGTAGAATCTTGAGAAATAGCAATGTGCTTAGTGGCTTCAGTTGTGTCCAACTCTTTGCATCCCCATGGACTGTAGCCTGCCAGGCTCCTGTGTCCATGGGGGACACATGCATGGGGGATCCTCTATGCAGGAATACTGGAATGGGTTGTCATGCCCTCCAGATACCTAGTAGATGGTGTCAGCCTGCAATTGTAGCAGATACACAATGCACAGTGTGTGGCGAGTAGACGATTCTGAAAGTTAGGAAACATTTTTTATGTTTAAGTTTTTATTGTCTTTCCATAAAATACAAATTTTTATTTCACAATTCAAAGTTTGAAAAAATTGAAGAAATATTTTTCCTTGTGATGAGAATTCTAGATTTACTGTCTTAATAATGTTCATACACAGCATGCAGCAGTGGTAATTACATTTATCTTGTTGTACATTATATTCCTAGTACTTATTTGTCTTATAACTGGAAGTTTATGCTTTCCCTTCATCCTCATTCAGTTTCTTATATTTTCCTGAGCAACCTTGGCAAGCTTGTTCATTGCTGAACTTGGAATAGCCTCTACTGATGAGAAAAGACTCTTACCAGGTTAATCTTGAATCGCCTTTCAGGATTTGGTTTAAGTGTGTCTCCTCCCTTCCCTTCCCTTCACCACTTTATGAAAACTTCCATATTTCCTTCTGTCCTGTTTGTGTGTGTGTGTGTGTGTGTTTTGGTGCTTTTCTAATATTTTATGCTTTATGTGTTTTTTTTCAAGCATTTCACAGTATGTTGCGATTTTTCATGTGTTTCTTCCATTAGGCAGTTAGATTTGAATGATTTAATCAAGCCATTAATCTCTCAGAACAAACTCCAGCTTTAGTATTCAGAAACTTAAATTGTGAATTTAAGATGATAGCACAGTACACTAATGTTTATGATTTCCTGGTCAAAGAGATATGAATAATGAATGTACATTTTAAAATAATACATTGCATAATACCTATTTTGATTCACATTAAGAAATACTAAATATAAAAATAAATTTGATTTGAATTAAAGTCATATTAATAATGTATCATGATTTCTCTATTGTGGGAAATAGAGCTTTAAATAATATAAAATTAGTATTTATGAGGTGTTAGAACTCCTAAGTAGTAGCACAGAAGACATGACAGAGGCAAATGAGGCAGATTAGGAAAGTGAATATGGCTTGGCTAAGATAGAGTAAGAGGATTCAGCTGTTTGTCTCAGAGCAATCACCAGACAAGCCAGTGGAGTACTGTCCCCAGGCTAGTACTTAATAAAGAATGCATGAATGAATTGATAAAATCTGTGTTCTGCATGCATCTGTGTAGGCAGATGCTATAAAACATCAACATTAATAAGAAGCCTAAAAAGTTATATTCTCACAAAGCATAGGCAAAATACAAATTTTAATTTTAGCATTGAGTAGAAAAAACTTCCTATCCCCATTCAACAGGCATTGTGAAACTTTAAACATGAAGCTTCTCAATTATAAATAAATGTATGGTAAGGAAACACAAATATTTATTCAGATATGATTATATTTTATCAAAAATACCAATCAGCCCCACCAAAACCCTGCCTTGCTTTCTCTGGGAGAAATAAAGCTGTTTACAACTCAATCCAAGGTTACTCCTACCTAGTCAGTTTGTTTGTTGTTCAGTCCCTAAGTCATGTCCAACTCTGAGATTCCATCTACTGTAGCACACCAGGCTTCTCTGTCCTCCACTATCTCCCTGAGTTTGCTCAAACTCGTGTCAATTGAGTCAGTAAGGACATCCAACCATCTCACCCTCTGTCACCTCCTTCTCCTCTTGCCCTCAATCTTTTCCAGGATCAGAGTCTTTTCCAATGAGTCACTTCTTCACATCAGGTGGTCAAAGTCCTGGAGCTTTGGCTTCAGCACCAAGATTCTTAATTATCAATAAAAATTAGCTAGGTAAATATTGTAAAATGTTGGAGAGAGAAGAGATCTTGGAATGAAGTGAATATCTCTCCTAATTGTAAAGATTCAAGTGCTGATTTCCAGGAAGAAGAAAAACTGTTTCCAAGGAAACAAAGCAAGTTAGTAAAAAAGATAAGATGAAATAAAATATTCATCAAGCCCCACCTTGTATACAAAGCTGTTCTCATATTGGGCCAAGATCCAAAGATATTATCAAGAATGCCCTTATCTTTCATAGCTTAAAGACAAATAAAATATATCAAGTTGACTTATAAATAATTACTATACCATGTTGATATCCTGGCCCAGAAGCTGTTAAAATATAGTGCGGGCAAAAGAATTATCTAGAATAATTGAATTTAAAGATTATTTATTTCAGCATTAGTCATTTCAATAGTTACTTTTTAAAGCTCCATTTACTATAAAGGTATTATTCATTTATGTACTATAAGTGTTTACTGATTATCACATACCATGCAATATATTAAATTTTGGTTTTGCATATTTTAATTTTTTTCAGATTTTATTGCTTTACAGTGGCTTTCAGTTCACAGGTATTATAAGTTTTGAAGTGAACATGAAAAAGGAAAAAAAAAAAAAGCAAATAAACAAGCAAACCTGACAAATACTCCTTAGAGTTTTCAGTCTAATGGTAGAAACAGTAAACATGATAAATCAGTAATTAAACTTATATTAGAAGTTGATAATTGCAACGAAAAAACCAGAACAGGATAATGGTTCTTAAGAATAGCAAGAGAAGGCGGAAACTTCCAATGGAAAGAAGATGAGTAGGGCAGGCCTTCCCTAAAAAGTGACTTTGTAGCACACTTAGAAGGAGCTGAGGAAGTCAGCAAATTAACAGAGAGATTTTTTCCAAAGCAGAGAATTGTAGTATTCAAGCATTCCCAGTCTTACCATTCCATCAGGATATTTCTATATAATTGGCTGGCACGTAACTGAGGCCTTAGAGATACAGAAGTTTGTCCAAGGCACTGATTTTCGTGTTATTGTAAAATACTTGACCTTTACGTCTCACCAGTGGGAACCCTTAATTGATTAGTTTTAATTGACTTCTAAGACAAAATATTATTTCAAGCTGAAAAGTAAAAGTCATGAAAAAGTCAATGAGAGGCACAGAACCATCTCCGAGGCACAGTATTAGAATGGCTTGTTGATACTGTATCTGCTCTCATCACATCTTCACCTTCCCTGACAACCCAGAATAAATACCTGAGACACCCATTCAATCTGTCTTAGTTTCATACTAGCAGCTGCCTTCAATCTTTCACCAAAAGGGTACAGGAGCCATTTAGTTTTGGAGAAGATCTATGCTTCTTTAATTTGGGTGTCACAGAGATCACTATAAGGGGAGCTACCAAAAGTGAATCCTGGATCTAAGGATCTCAAACCTAGAACTTACAAAGAACCTTAAGAGTATTTCTTGGGAACATGAAGTTCTAGTTTCACATTCCCAGGCTGGGGTTTTTCTGAAAGGGATTCAGTCTTAATTCATAACAGATAGTCATAAACTTCACGTAGAGGTGCCTGCTCTGATGCTTCTGACAATCTCCAGAAGCCTATAATGATGTTCCATGGACACATACTATTTCAGTGTTTTATAGTTTGCCTTAAAGAATATGGTGGAGACACATTCATCAGTAGCATGTAGGTTATCAAGTCTTTTATTTGAGACTGTCTGCATGAAGGATGAAGGAACATATGTTTTAGGGTTTAGTACTAATGTATTAAACCTGTGTCAGTATATCTATCATAAGATTATTGTAATTCGATATACTCAAATATATTTCCTTGGCTTTCTTTTGGTAAGTGCAAACTTGTAATGAACTAAATATTCTACACATTTTCAAAGCAAAGGACCCAGTTAAAGTTACCATATTGAATTATCAAGGACAATAAAATGTACATTTTACTATAATATTTGTATAACTTATAGGGTACCTATATCAATATATTTAAATTATCATGTTAACACGTATCTTGAAGTTTTTTAGACCCACCATAATTTTCATACTATCAAAGTAAACTGCCAAGGCTTTATTGGCATATCATATTTTTAGAAACTACACAAACAAAAACCAAAACCTGAGCAACACTTTTTGTTATAGTCCTTCCACGACTCATTTCCTTTTCACGTGGTAAAACTAAGATCACGGCGTCTGCTCCCATTGCTGCACAGCATACAAAGGGGAAAAGGTGAAAGTCGTGACAGATTTCCTCTTCTTGGACTCCAAAATCACTGCAGCTGGTGACTGTAGCCATGAAATCAGAAGATGATTGCTTCTTGGCAGGAAAAGTGATTACAAACCCAGACAGTGTGTTGAAAAGCAGAGATATTACTCTGCCGACAAAGGTCTGTATTAGTCAAGGCTGTGGTCTCCCCAGTGGTCATGTATGGTTGTAAGAGCTGGACCATAAAGAAGGCAGAATGCCAAACAATTGATGCCTTCAAACCATGGTGCTGAAGAAGGCTCCTGAAAGTCCCTGGGACAGCAAGGAGTTCAAACCAGTCAATCTTCAGGGAGATCAACCCTGAATATTCACTGGAAAGACTGATGCTGAAGTTGAAATTCCAGTATTTTGATCATCTGATGTGAACAGATGACTCATTGGAAAAGTCTCTGACACTGGAAAAGATTGAGGACAAAAGGAGAAAAGGGCATCAGAGGATGAGATGAGTGGACAGCATCACTGATACAAAGAACATGAACTTGGGCAAACTCCAGGAGATGATGAGGAACGGGGAAGCCTGGTGTGCTGCAGTCCATGGGGTAGTAAAGAGCTGGACACAACTGCGAGACTGAACAACAGCAACAATTCAATAGTTTGCCAAAGTAATTTGAAAAAAACTAGCCATATTAGACTTTAATAGATGGGGGTGTATGATAAGTGATCAATTAAGTTTGAGATATCATGAAATAAACTAATTCAACATTTTCTTCCTTCCTCTGGTTCGCACTGCATTTGATCCAAGCATAGCTCTTTATACTAACTCAAGAGGGACTGAAGTTTGAAAAACTGTTATACTTGGAGTTCTTGAAATGTTACTGTGATTCAGATGCTAAAGACCCTCTTTGGGAATTGATGGTATGGTGGAATCAGTGCTAACTTAAAACTAATGCAGCCCACATGACTTATAAAGTGCATGCTGGAGAAAATTACTTAGGTTTTTTAATTCTTAGTTTTGTCATCTGATGACTATAGAAGATGGCTTCGTGCTCTGTAACCTTAGACTTTATACAATAATAATAAGACTATGTTTAAACGTAATATACAATACAGAAGCAAAAATAAAATATTAATTCCAGATAAGTGAGTAGATTGATCATGATGTTAGCAACTAAACTTGTGTTGTCCAAAACATTCCTTTTCATTCAATGTTTCATTTTTGAAACATTTTCCCCTTGATGTGAGTTGTCTTTTCTAAAGTGACTAGATCATTCAAAGCAAAGGGAACAATCAAAGTAGCTTTGCTGCAGGCTATTTGCAGTTGATGTCACTTGAATTTGAACCACAAAGACATTGCAAATAGAAAACATTTTCATCTCCTAATGTATAACCCAGGAGATAAGAAAGCATGACATCCCAGGAGAAACACCTTTCAGCTATGTCAACTTGGCAAGTTGCATCTGCTTTTCAAGAGAACAAAGAAGAATTTGGATATGACAATCTAAAAACCCTGCTTCCTTAAACTTTTTACCTTCAACATTGCATGAATGAAATAACTTGGCTCTTCAAAAGGCTATTAGCTCTCCCACCATTGTGTTGGCAAGGTGAAAACCAACTTGAGAATGTTTTCTGTTCTCATTTATTCAAAACTACCTTCTGTTCTGAACAACAAAGAATAATCACCAAGATAACCAAGTTCACAGCAAATTAAGTCAACTAAAAACTATTGCTAATGCTTCAAGCAAAACCCCATATATTTATCACATCACACCTCCCATTGTCATTGGTATACTAACCTTGTATAAAAAGGTGTATGCAAAAGTACCATTTTTTTTTAAAAACATTTACTTTGAAGTCTCTTCAAATAAATTTTGTGGTAATTATTCCATTCTTGGGTAACTTAGAGCACATATTTAAATATTCTATTACTTTCATTAAAAATGAATAATGAAATGTGACTTTGAAAAGCAAACAGGAAAAGAAAAAGAAATAAGATAAAACGTGGGACTTATCTTAAGAAATTAACATTCTGGTAGTAATGGATACATGCAAGCACAAGTAAACAGAGTTGACTGAGGGATCCATTTCTGGAGAAGTTAGCTAAAGTTTTATACACAATGTGTTATTTTTTGGCAGAACATAAAAAATAAATTTTATCTTTTTTTTTTTTTTTGCTTGGAAGACAAGAATTAGTTGGATGTTTTATGTAAAGGGAAGAGAACCTACAAACTTTAAGGGCTAAGATAAAAATCAGTGTATCTTTGAGGTGAAAATAATGAGTAATTTAGATCTGAATAAAGAGATAAAGTACCTTGAGTATGGAACCATTTGTGGTGCACAACCACTTTGCTAACAGTGACTGCCAACTCTTGGGGTCATGGAGATGTACATGCATACCGGTCTGGGAAAATGTGAGTTATCGTAGTAGAAGGCCAGGTCTCCAAATCCTCTTCAGATGGAATCAACAGGTCATGTTGAGATCTATGAGTGGATCCCAGGCACCACAAATAAAACCCATCTTCAGAAGAAAGAGTAGTGTTTCCATTTGTTGCTTAGAAAGAGCTAATAAGAAGGCAGAGAAGACAATTTTAGGTCATATTTAGGAGTAGATAAAGCACTAAAAACCTTAGAGCGCTGATAAATGAGTGAGGTTATTAATGTATCCAAAGCCTAACTTCAAGAAGACAAGTCTCTTGCTTAAAAGGAGGAGATAATCAGTGAGAGTATCCACTACTGTGCAGGATAAAGATTATGGCCAGGTAAGTAAGCATGTGATGTGAGGACAAGGGTAAGCTAAACTGATAAAGTGGTGTTGTATATGATTGTTTTAAAATATAGCACAAAAGACTCGGGAAGAGCCTTTGAACTTCCCCCTTACTGCCTAAAGAGAATTTAAGGCAGGATGCCTATTCCAAGAAAAATCTATCATGATAGATAACCCTAGGAAAGTATTAGTTATGACAGGGAGGAACCTAGCAAAGTCTATTTGATCAAAATCCTCTCTGTTTCCCATTGCCTTTGGATGGCCCAGCAAACATTTGTTTAATATTAACTATTTTTATGTTCCTGTGAATTACCCTTTTTACTTTCAAAGTCTACCTTGCCTGGCTGTCTTTGGAATTCTTCACACTTATTTGAACTCTCTGTACACACAGAATGAATTTAATATTCTGGTAAATATGCCTGATGTCATTTAAGTTGCCAGACAAAAGATATAAGAGAGGACATTGCCCTTCTTAGAAAGAAGGCAACCTAAAAATCATCATACTACAGGATTCCAACTAAACGACATTGTAGAAAAGGAAAAATTGTGGAGACAAGAGAAAGATCAAGGGTTGCTAGAGGAAAAAGAGACAGGTGAATAGGTGGAAGACAGATAATTTATCAGTTCAGTTCAGTTGCTCAGTCGTATCTGACTCTTTGCAACCCCATGGACTGCATCACGCCAGGCCTCCCTGTCCATCACTAACTCCTGGATTTTACCCAAACTCCTGTCCATTGAGTCAGTGATGCCATCCAACCATCTCATCCTCTGTCATCCCCTTCTCCTCCTGCCCTCAATCTTTCCCAGAATCAGGGTCTTTTCTTTTTTTATTTTCTTTTTTTTTAAATTTATTATTATTATTTACAATATTGTATTGGATTTGCCATACATCAACATGCATCCGCCACAGGTGTACACATGTTCCCCATCCTGAACCCCCTCCACCTCCCTCCCCATACCATCCCAGGGTCTTTTCAAACGAGTCAGCTCTTCGTATCAGGTGGCCAAAGTATTGGAGTTTCAGCTTCAACATCAGTCCTTCCAATGAACACCCAGGACTGATCTCTTCTAGGATGAACTGGTTGGATCTCCTTGCAGTCCAAGGGACTCTCAAGAGTCTTCTCCTACACTACAGTTCAAGAGCATCAATTCTTCGGTGCTCAGCTTTCCTTATAGTCCAACTCTAACATCCATACATGGCTACTGGAAAAAACATAGCCTTAACTAGATGGACTTTTGTTGGCAAAGTAATGTCTCTGCTTTATAATGTGCTGTCTAGGCTGGTCATATCTGTCCTTCCAAGGAGTAAGAGTCTTTTAATTTCATGGCTGCAATCACCATCTGCAGTGATTTTGGAGCCCCCAAAATAAAGTCAGCCACTGTTTCCAATGTTTCCCCATCTATTTGCCATGAAGTGATGGGACTGGATGTCATGATCTTAGTTTTTTTTTAATGTTGAGCTTTAAGTCAACTTTTTCACCCTCCTCTTTCACTTTCATCAACAGGCTCTTTAGTTCTTCTTCATTTTCTGCCATAAGGGTGGTGTCATCTGCATATCTGAGGTTATTGGTATTTCTCCCGGTAGTCTTGATTCCAGATTGTGCTTTATCCAGCCCAGCGTTTCTCATGATGTACTCTGCATAAGGCAGTAAAAATACTTTGTATGATATTATCGTGATGAATATATGTCATTATACATTTGTCTAAACCCATAGGAAAATCCCATGGATGGATGAGCCTGGTAGGCTGCAGTCCATGGGGTCGCTAAGAGTCGGACACGACTGCGCAACTTCATTTTCACTGTTCACTTTCATGCATTGGAGAAGGAAATGGCAACCCACTCCAGTGTTCTTGCCTGGAGAATCCCTGGGACAGGGGAGCCTGGTGGGCTGCCGTCTCTGGGGTCTCACAGAGTCGGACACGACTGAAGGGGCTTAGCAGCAGCAGCTCCCATTGCAGACAGATTCTTTACCATTGAGCCACCAAGGAAGTGCATATATATATACATATATTTATTTATGTTTTAGCTACTAAAAAACTGTATAAAACTATATCAGGGGAAATTTGGTCCAATGAGTATGGTTTTTAAAAATTCTGATGTAAATAATATAACTTAAATATTATTTACTGATTATGAGACAAAGTAAATGCCTAAAACACTATTGTTCTCACAATATTTTGTTTAGCCAATAGAGGGAAATAAAAAAGTATAGCATCTTAAAAATATTGTTGTGTGATAGTGTTTAACTCTTGGCTACATAAACTTCATGACTTAAATTTCGTCTGTAAAGTCATTTGAATTTAGTGAAGAGGAGGGGAGAATGTAGCTATTCATATTCATAGTATTCTTGCATACCCTCTTTGTTAATATATGAAGGTTAATACATGGAGCTATCCAGTGAATAGCACTAGGGGTTATTGGAAACTCACTATTTGACTCACCATAAATAATCAACAAGTAACCAAATCTTGATCATAATAAAAATCTCCCCGATAGCATGTGAGGCATATTAAATTTTTAAAATATTAAGTAGATTTAAAGACTTTCCCCTGTTCTGCCAAGGTTGTTGCTTCATTAATTTCATATTTCATTGTGTATATTTCATTGCAAACTTTGCCATAAGCATCTCTCTCCCATGATGCTTGAGAGCTTCTTCTGAGATAGGACTATGTTTTTTCATCTTTGTGGACTTAGCAAGCAAGTAGCAGAGTGGGAACAATAGTTTGTTGAAAGTACATCAATATAAGATCTATCTCATACATATGCAGATGAATGCACTGTGAATATTAAAATAGTCATATAAGAAATTCTGATTTTAACTCTGCTCATTTTTTTTTCTTTCTTTTTAGGATTCAGACTAATTCTTACATTTATAATAATGCCATAGAAATTGCCAAAATGCTCATCTTGTATCTATTTTCCAACAGCAGGAGGCCTTGAAGCTATGTATTTTCAATTACTCTATAATTACAAACATTTCATGATTTAGTTCAAATTAAGAAACATGTTTCTTTCATGGATACAAAAAGTCTTATTATTGCCAAGGTACAACCACTTCTGACAATTCAGAGTCTTTACATCAAGAACGTCTTTTTCATTTTCAGTCAAAGATGTTCAGAGGGGCAAAGCATTAATTCAAATACTTTCCTTCCTTTCCTCTACAATTGTGATTTATTGAGGTGGAAGTTAAAAGCAAGTGTAGAATGATTCCTGACAGAGATATAAGAACTCAAAAGTGGAGAAACATAAACTTTGTGTTTTAGAACAAATACAAAACTTCATTTACTCTCCATTTAGCTATTAAGAATATCAGTTCAGTTGAGTTCATTTTAGTCGCTCAGTCGTGTCCGACTCTTTGCGACCCCATGAATCGCAGCATGCCAGGCCTCCCTGTCCATCACCATCCCCGGGAGTTCACTCAAACTCACCTATATCGAGTCGGTGATGCCATCCAGCCATCTCATCCTCTGTTGTCTCCTTCTCCTCCTGCCCCCAATCCCTCCCAGCATCAAATTCTTTTCCAAGTCAACTCTTCACAAGAGATGGCTAAAGTACTGGAGTTTCAGCTTTAGCATCAGTCCTTCCAATGAACACCCAGGACTGATTTCCTTTAGGATGGACTGGTTGGATCTCCTTGCAGTCCAGGGGACTCTCAAGAGTCTTCTCCAACATCAGAGTTCAAAAGCATCAATTTTTCAGTGCTCAGCTTTCTTTATAGTCCAACTCTCACATCCATACATCACCACTGGAAAAAAAACATAGCCTTGACTAGACAGACCTTTGTTGGCAAAGTAATGTCTCTGCTTTTTAATATGCTATCTAGGTTGGTCATAACTTACCTTCCAAGGAGCAACCATTCTTTAATTTCATGGCTGCAATCACCATCTGCAGTGATTTTAGAGCCCCCCCAAATAAAGTCTGACAATGTTTCCACTGTGTCCCCATCTACTTGCCACGAAGTGATGGGACCAGATGCCATGATCTTAGTTTTCTGAATGTTGAGCTTTAAGCCAAACTTTTCACTCTCCTCTTTCACTTTCATCAAGAGGCTTTTGAGTTCCTCTTCACTTTCTGCCATAAGGGTGGTGTCATCTGCATATCTGAGGTTATTGATATTTCTCCCAGCAATCTTGATTCCAGCTTGTGCTTCCTCCAGCCCAGCGTTTCTCATGATGTACTCTGCATATAAGTTAAATAAGCAGGGTGACAATATACAGCCTTGACGTACTCCTTTTCCTATTTGGAAACAGTCTCTTGTTCCATGTCCAGTTCTGTTGCTTCCTGACCTGCATACAGGTTCTCAAGAGGCAGGTCAGGTGGTCTGGTATTCCCATCTCTTTCAGAATTTTCCAGACTATGTTTTGAACCACACAGTCAAAGGCTTTGGCATAGTCAATAAAGCATAAATAGATGTTCTTCTGGAACTCTCTTGCTTTTTAGATGATCCAGCAGATGTTGGCAATTTGATCTCTGGTTCCTCTGCCTTCTCTAAATCCAGCTTGAACATCTGGAAGTTCATGCCTTGTGTATTACTGAAGCCTGGCTTGGAGAATTTTGAGCATTACTTTACTAGCGTGTGAGATGAGTGGAATTGTGCAGTAGTTTGAGCATTCTTTGGCATTGCCTTTCTTTGGGATTGGAATGAAAACTGAACTTTTCCAGTCCTGTGGCCACTGCTGAGTTTTCCAAATTTGCTGGCATACTGAGTGCAGCACTTTCACAGCATCATCTTTCAGGATTGGAATAGCTCAACTGGAATTCCATCACCTCCACTAGCTTTGTTCCTAGTGACACTTTCTAAGGCCCACTTGATTTCACATTCCAGGATGTCTGGCTCTAGGTGACAGATCACACCATCGTGATTATCTGGGTCATGAAGATCTTTTTTGTACAGTTCTTCTGTGTATTCTTGCCACCTCTTCTTAATATCTTCTGCTTCCGTTAGGTCCCTGCCATTTCTGTCCTTTATAAGGCCCATCTTTGCATGAAATGTTCCCTTGGTATCTCTAATTTTCTTGAAGAGATCTCTAGTTTTTCCCATTCTGTTGTTTTCCTCTATTTCTTTGCGTTGATCGCTGAGGAAGGCTTTCTTATCTCTCCTTGCTATTCTTTGGAACTCTGCATTCAGATGCTTATATCTTTCCTTTTCTCCTTTGCTTTTCACTTCTCTTCTTTTCACAGCTATTTGTAAGGCCTCTTCAGACAACCATTTTGCTTTTTTTGCATCTCTTTTCCAAGAGGATGGTCTTGATTCCTATCTCCTGTGCAATGTCACAAACCTCCGTCCATAGTTCATCAGGCACTCTGTCTATCAAATCTATTCCCTTAAATCTATTTCTCACTTCCACTGAATAATCATAAGAGATTTTATTTAGGTCATATCTGAATGGTCTAGTGGTTTTCCCTACTTTCTTCAATTTCAATCTGAATTTGGCAATAAGGAGTTCATGATCTGAGCCACAGTCAGCTCCTGGTCTTGTTTTTGCTGACTATATAGAGCTTCTCCATCTTTGGCTGCAAAGAATATAGTCAATCTGATTTTGGCATTGACCATCTGGTGATGTCCATGTGTAGACTCTTCTCTTGTGTTGTTGGAAGAGGCTGTTTGCTATGATCAATGCCTTCTCTTGGCAAAACTCTGTTAGCCTTTGCCCTGCTTCATTCTGTACTGCAAGCGCAAATTTGCCTGTTACTCCAGGTGTTTCTTGACTTCCTACTTTTGCATTCCAGTCCCCTATAATGAAAAGAACATCTTTTTTGGGTGTTAGTTCTAAACGGTTTTATAGTCTTCATAGAACCGTTCAACTTCAGCTTCTTCATCGTTATTGGTTGGGGCATAGACTTGGATTGCCATGGTACTGAATGGTTTACCTTGGAAATGAACAGAGATCATTCTGTCACTTTTGAGATTGCATCCAAGTACTGTATTTCAGACTTTTTTTGACCATGATGGCTACTCCATTTCCTCTAAGAGATTTTTGAATGCAGTAGTAGATATAATGGTCATCTGAGTTAAATTCACCCATTCCAGTCCACTTTAGTTCGCTGATTCCTAGAATGTCGACATTCATTCTTGCTATCTCCTGTTTGACCACTTGCAATTTGCCTTGATTCATGGACCTAACATTCCAGGTTCCTATTCAATATTGTTCTTTACAGCATCAGACCTTGCTTCTATCACCAGTCACATCCACAACTGGGTGTTGTTTTTGCTTTGGCTCCATCCCTTCATTCTTTCTGGAGTTATTTCTCTACTAATCTGCAATAGCATATTGGGCACTTACTGACCTGAGGAGTTCCTCTTTCAGTAGCCTATCATTTTGCCTTTTCATACTGTTCATGGGGTTCTCAAGGTAAGAATATTGAAGTGGTTTGCCATTCCCTTCTCCAGTGGACCACATTGTGTCAGACCTCTCCACCATGATCTGTCTGTCTTGGGTGGCCCCACACAGCATGGCTTAGTTTCATTTTTAGACAAGGCTGTGGTCTGTGTGATCACACTGGCTAGTTTTCTGTGAGTATGGTTTCAGTGTGTCTGCCCTCTGATGCCCTCTTGCAACACCTACCATCTTACTTGGGTTTCTCTTACCTTGGACCTTGGGTATCTCTTCACGGCTGCTCCAGCAAAGTGCAGCCGCTGCCCCTTACCTTGGACAAGGTAGCCCCTCCTGACCTTGAACGTGGAGTAGCTCCTCTCAGCCCTCCTGCGCCTGCACAGCCAACACTCCTTGGACGTGAGGTTGCTTCTCTCGGCTACAGCCCCTGACCTCGGACGTGGGGTAGCTCCTCTCAGCTGCTCCTGCGCCATCACAGCCTGTCATAATATTGTTATTATTATGACAATAATCATAATAAACATTTAAATATATCCTTAAATAAGTACATACTATGAATCTGGCACTGTGCTTAACAATTTATGGAAATTAATGCTAACAAAACTCCATAATGTGCTTACTGTTACTGTTTCATTTTACAGATAAGGATATATCTCTGACTTATTACCTTCCATTTTCATTTAAACCGATTCCAATCAAGCTATCACTTAAAACTCCAAAGAGAAAACCATTTTTGCCAATGTCACAAAAAACCTTCCCTTGGAAAATCCAGTATGAACTTCAAATTCACTTCCTAGTTGTTCTCTCTGCTGCACTGATCATATAGTACTTCTGGAAACTATCCTTTAATTCATTTCAGGGATAACACATCCTTATCTAGCTTACTTACAGCCTCTTCTTATAGCCTACATTATTTATATGTTCATCATCATATCTCCAACCACTTAATTTTGAAATGATCACAGTTTAGTTTGGAATCACTTTTGTTCTTTATTCATAGTTACTTACTTGGTTACAAAGTCTTGTCCTGTGCATGTAAATATCACTTAAGTGCTGAGGATCCCAAAATTATACCTCCAATCCAGACCTTTATCTTAAATTCTAGACTAAAAAAATTCACTGTTCACCACTGTTACTTGCACATCCAATTGAAAATCTCCTTCCTAGTAACACACCCAATTTGCACTGCTGACTTTTCCATGCTTGAATCACCCATTCAAATTCTGCTTTTACTGTAATCTTCCATACTTTGTAAAGACAATCATATAGAGATATGTACAAAGAAGTTCCATTCTTCTCTTGATATAAGTGAAAATACTTGAATTTGCCTCAAGTTTTGTTTCTTTGGTGCACATGCTCTCTCTTTTTGACCTCATGGATGATAGCCCACCAAGCTCTGCTGTCCATGGAATTTTCCAGGCAAGAATACAGAAGTCGGTTGCCATTTCCTAGTCCAGGAGATCTTTCTGACCCAAGGATCGAACCTGAGTCTCTTGCACCTCCTTCATGGGCAGGCAGATTCTTCACCATTGTGCCACCAATCCTCTTGTGTTGAAACTGACAAAAAATTCAATTAGCTTTACCTACAAAATGTATCCACAACATAACTGGTTCTTGTCAACACCACAATTTCTCACCTGCCAATCATCTCTGTATCAGTTTTCTTGCTTCTCACTTTGCCATCTTCATGTTCAATTTAGGAGCCCTACCATCCTATTCAAATATAAGTGAGAGTATATGACTCTTCCACTCTGTACTTTCTTAAATCACTCAGAAAATGCATGCCTCATTATTTGTGGATTAATAACACAATCTTTAAAAGTTTATGTTTTATTTCATATATACAATTGTTTCATACATATCAATATAGCTTCACCTTAAATATTTATAACTAGTCAGCACAAACCTTAGATCACTACAGAATGTTCAGTAATAAACAAATTAAATCTTATAATAAGTTTCACTTTGAAATAAGAAAAGGCTTCTGATCAGTTCTGCCATTTTTAGAAAATCTATCTGGACTCTTATTCTTACAGCATGGGAACTTCTTCATTTTTAATTCAAGTATTCACCCCGATCCCTCTCTTTTCCTCCTAGAAAAACTCTTTAGGGAAGAAATGAGTAGTGTGATATTTGAAGCCTTGACATTCTGCATTCCCTTTCTTATTTTTTAACATCAGTAAGAAAAAACAAGGATATTTTCATAAACTTATGTTTCATAAATAATTCAGGAAATGAAGGGACACTTTTTTAGATACTCCTGCTAAGTTACTAGGAATTTTTTTTTCTATACTAACCTTTAAAATTCATATACAAATACCAAGAACACTTAATTCATTTTAAAATACATGTATTTCCAAAAATTTCATATGGGCACACGAAAAAGTGATTGTAGTGTGTGGATGTAATTAAAACAACTCAAATAGTAGAGCCTAGTAAAAGATGTACTAGCTTACACATATTAAATAGCTGATATGTGAATGACACTGTTTTCAGTACTTGTACATATTATCTTATTTAACCTCCACAAGAATTATTAGAACTAGTAGTTAGACTCAGTTGTGCTGATTATGCAACAATGATCTTAACCACTATGCATCATTCTCTGGAGGGATGGTATGGGGAGGGAGGTGGGAGGAGTGTTCAGGATGGGGAACACGTGTACACCCATGGCGGTAGCATGTTGATGTATGGCAAAACCAATGCAATATTGTAAAGTAAAAAATAATAATAATAAAAGAAAGAAAAAAAAGATAAAAAAAGTAAATAAATAACAGGCTTACTTTCTTCATTAATTCACTAAGGAACTATGCCCCTTGGTTACCTATCTGACATTGGTGTATAGCCATCACATCACTACATGAGGATTAGATGAGCTAACAGATGGGATATCTTAGTATTTATAGACTGACAAAGTAAAACAGATATAAATGTTAAGGCAAAGGAAGGAAAAAAGTAAAAGATTTTCTTATAGGTTCATTAAAATCAAACATTATTAAAATTTAACTTATACATGCATATATTTATAAGAAGGGCAAATGGATAAACTGTAAATCAAGTGCTTCTAATTAGAATTTTTTAAAAGGATCGATTGTGCCTTAATTAGATAACTGCAATTTTAAGTATTACATTCTATTTTAATTTGTGAGCAGATATGGCCTTATTTTAGGAATACTGTCAAGAAACTTTTTTGTCATTGTAAGAGAAATTTAAAACAAAGAAAGAAGACAGTAAACATTTAACTCCAATAAGCAGTTTCACTTGGTTTTATTTGACTGTCAGCATTTAAATACTTATTTTGAAAGAGTACATCTCTGATGAATATAATACAAAGAAAAAGTTTGATAATTAGCAAACAGTCTATTAACGGATGTGGTTTTTTGTTGTTGTTGGTGGTGGTAATTTTCATTTTGTTTTTCCAGGTCAGGCTCTTGCAAGTTCTGGCAAATTAGTGTTTATTCAAGATTTAATGCCACTGTCAGTTCAGATTCTTTAGCTAGAAAAGGCAAATCTAATTTATATTAACCTGAGCACCTTAATAACTAATTAAAATCTCAGCCTTCTGGCCAAGTTCTAAGACATTCATTCTGTTTAACTCAGCAACAAAATATTGTTAGTCACTTTCTTCTGAGAAAGAAGGCTCTAATTTATTGGCACTGTTAGGGCTTTTTATAATTTACAATCTAATAAGCCTTAACAAAAGATTTTGCACTTGGCATGACTCAAATACTTTGCTCAACAACTTACTGAGAAATGATTATCTTCCACTGCATTTCTGCCCTAATTTACTGCAGTTATTTCATATTTGCAGTATTTATTCAGTTCATATGTTTCATATTGAAAAGTGAAAAACAAAGATTGCCTATGTCTTATGACATGAATTCCTAAATTTTGCTCATATATATTAGATTATAAAGCTAAGTAGATTATAGGTTAGCATTGTTTCTAAATTGAAATGGGTTAACAGATATATGAACTGAAGTCAGTTCATTCTTTTATTTACTATTCTTAGTATACACAAGAATTAAGCATATGACTGAGAACATGAGGCTGTATAAGGGACGTAGGTCAGGTAAGCAATATCATTTTCCTAAATTTCAATTTGAAACACTGTCAAAAGAAAGAATAAAATTGACTAAATGGGTAATGGAATTGGGAAATATATAGCACATGTGATAATATTGAAGTATTTAAATTATCACTCATTTTATTTATATTTCTTGCCCTTCTCAGCAGTATTTTTTTTTAAAAGAATCTTTTTAAGAAATCAGTCTTCTTAAAATGCACAATAAATATGGTGTTCTCTCACTTTATCTACTTTTTCAAAATAATTGTCAGTTGTAAAAGTTAAAAGATAATTTACAAAGAGTAATTTAGATGTCATATGTAATGCCTCTGAGAGACATAGTAAGTTATGACTGATTTTGTACATAATCATGATTGCAGTACAACTTCATTTCAGAAGGGTGAAAAGATCAAAACTAGTTAGGATAAAGTGTCACCGAGTCCAAGCCCTTACTATTTGCTGCAGGATAGACCAGTCAATTGATAGATGAGTTGCTGAGGCAAAGAATAGTGCCGATTCCAAAAGGCAGCAGGCAGAGGAGAGGTAGAGTAGTGTCCTAAAGAACTATTGTATCCAATTTAGAATTCAAGTTTCTTTTATATTAAATGTACAGGATGGCCCATTTCGAAGGCTCTGACATTTAAAAGTATAACACTTTTCACTCATTTGGGATAAAAAGTTGCAGAACAGAGAATAATGTTTGTCTTGCTGGAAGTTTACAGGAACTTCATGACCAATCTTCATGGACAGCTGCAATGACAAAGGATTCTGACACCAAGAACTTGCAACAACTAATCATGTCTCCTCCACTTTGATTATTCTATTTTTGAGTAACTTCATCAGAAAAGACTCAGATAAGAAAAATATTTTACACCTAAAACTGTCAACTAGATATTGGGTTTATTCAGGAGTTTTGTTTAAAGTGTTCACTCAATAAAGGAGACTTTTGCTGGAGTGCATGTGTGTGGAAGTATGTGTGAATATATGATAATCATGTAATTGTAGTTCTATTCCTACACCCTCTAATTTGTTCCATTGATGTATTTATCAATTCTTACTCAAATTTCACATGGTCTTTATAATGTCTTAAAATATATATTGTAAGCTTTTTATATGTATATTTCCTTTAAAAAATTGTTTCACTATTTTCAGTCCCTTACATTTCTATTTACATTTTAGAATTAGCTTGTAGATTTAAACAAGAAAAAAGTCTGCTGGAATTATAATTGAAACTGCACTATCTACAGATCGATTTGGAGAATTTAAAAATGTATATGTATATATTCCCAGGCCACAAGTTAATCAAAAAATGTTCAATGTATACTGAGGTGGATCTCAGAATTTTTATATCAGAATTTTTTCAAAGTCTCCCATTTAACCATTTTTAAACTAGAATGCCAATAAGCACTTAGGTATGCATTTAGTTACTTTTTGTGAATATCTCTTATTATACCACTTTAGCAATATGTGAACCGTGATGTGAACCGTGAACTTCCTGATGTTCAAGCTGGTTTTAGAAAAGGCAGAGGAACCAGAGATCAAATTGCCAACATTTGCTGGATCATAGAAAAAGCAAGAGAGTTCCAGAAAAACATATATTTCTTTGACTATGCCAAAGCCTTTGACTGTGTGGATCAAAATAAACTGCGGAAAATTCTGAAAGAGATGGGAATACCAGACCACCTGATCTGCCTCTTGAGAAATTTGTATGCAGGTCAGGAAGCAACAGTTAGAACTGGACATGAAACAACAGACTGGTTCCAAATAGGAAAAGGAGTACATCAAGGCTGTATATTGTCACTCTGTTTATTAAACTTATATGC
>NW_011495086.1:1360660-1363139 GCF_000754665.1 Bison bison bison
GAGGTATATTGTCACTCTGTTTATTTAACTTATATGCAGAGTACATCATGAGAAACGCTGGACTGGAAGAAACACAAACTGGAATCAAGATTGCCGGGAGAAATATCAATAACCTCGGATATGCAGATGACACCACCCTTATGGCAGAAAGTGAAGAGGAACTCAAAAGCCTCTTGGTGAAAGTGGAGAGTGAAAAAGTTGGCTTAAAGCTCAACATTCAGAAAACGAAGATCATGGCATCCGGTCCCACCACTTCAGGGAAATAGATGGGTGAACAGTGGAAACAGCGTCAGACTTTATTTTTTTGGGCTCCAAAATCACTGAAGATGGTGACTGCAGCCATGAAATTAAAAGATGCTTACTCTTTGGAGGGAAACTTATGACCAACCTGGATAGCATATTCAAAAGCAGAAGCATTACTTTGCCAACAAAGGTTCATCTAGTCAAGGCTATGGTTTTTCCTGTGGTCATGTATGGATGTGAGAGTTGGACTGTGAAGAAGGCTGAGTGCCGAAGAATTGATGCTTTTGAACTGTGGTGTTGGAGAAGACTCTTGAGAGTCCCTTGGACTGCAAGGAGATCCAACCAGTCCATTCTGAAGGAGATCAGCCCTGGGATTTCTTTGGAAGGAATGATGCTAAAGCTGAAACTCCAGTACTTTGGCCACCTCATGAGAAGCGTTGACTCATTGGAAAAGACTCTGATGCTGGGAGGGATTGAGGGCAGAAGGAGAAAGGGATGACAGTGGATGAGATGGCTGGATGGCATCACTGACTCGATGGACGTGAGTCTCAGTGAACTCCGGGAGTTGGTGATGGACAGGGATGCCTGGCGTGCTGCGATTCATGGGGTCTCAAAGAGTCGGACACGACTGAGCGACTGATCTGATCTGATCTGATACCACTTTAGGGCTATGATTTTATACAATTTAAATCAAAGAGAATAGAATGTTTCACTGCAATAGATTTATATTTCCTCATCTCCAAGGATCAGAATCTTTAAGTTCTGATCTTGAGTGGAAGGGAACGTATAGTGAGGTACAGTATAGTAGGAGGTATGAGTAGGTACACTATGGTAGGAATGAGATAGGCTAACCACTTCGGTATTCTTTGGCTTCCCTGGTGGCTCAAACGTTAAAGAATCAGCCTGCAGTGCAGAGACCTAGATTCAATCCCTGGGTTGGGAAGATCCCCTGGAGAAGGCAACGGCAATACACTCTAGTATTCTTGTCTGGAGAATTCCATGGACAGAGGAGCAGGGCCGGCTACAGTCCATGGAATCTGCAGAGTTGAACATGACTGAGTGATTAACATCCACATTCATACACATTTGCTAGATATACTATTTCATATGTATGTATTTCCTATGTACTCATTGCAGGTTGAATGTGAATGGGAGAGATAATTTGTTTTCTTAATTTCACAGATTTAAAATTGAAAAAGAACACAGGCAAAACACTCTCCGACATAAATCACAGCAGGATCCTCTATGACCCACCTCCCAGGATATTGGAAATAAAAGCAAAAATAAACAAATGGGACCTAATTAAAATTAAAAGCTTCTGCACAACAAAGGAAACTATAAGCAAGGTGAAAAGACAGCCTTCAGAATGGGAGGAAACAATAGCAAATGAAGCAACTGACAAATAACTAATCTCAAAAATTTACAAGCAACTCCTGCAGCTCAATTCCAGAAAAATAAATGACCCAATCAAAAAATGGGCCAAAGAACTAAATAGACATTTCTCCAAAGACATACAGATGGCTAACAAACACATGAAAAGATGCTCAATATCACTCATTATCAGAGAAATGCAAATCAAAACCACAATAAGATACCATTTCATGCCAGTCAGAATGGCTGTGATCCAAAAATCTACAAGCAATAAATGCTGGAGAGGGTATGGAGAAAAGGGAAACCTCTTACACTGTTGGTGGGAATGCAAACTAGTACAGCCACTATGGAGAATAGTGTGGAGATTCCTTAAAAAACTGGAAATAGAACTGCCTTATGATCCAGCAATCCTACTGCTGGGCATACACACCGAGGAAACCAGAATTGAAAGAGACACGTGTACCCCAATGTTCATCGCAGCACTGTTTATAATAGCCAGGACATGGAAGCAACCTAGATGTCCATCAGCAGATGAATGGATAAGAAAGCTGTGGTACATATACACAATGGAGTATTACTCAGCCATTAAAAAGAATACATTTGAATCAGTTCTAATGAGGTGGATGAAACTGGAGCCTATTATACAGAGTGAAGTAAGCCAGAAAGAAAAACACCAATGCAGTATACTAACACATATATATGGAATTTAGAAAGATGGTAACAATAACCCTGTATACGAGACAGCAAAAGAGACACAGATGTATAGAACAGTCTTTTGGACTCTGTGGGAGAGGGCGAGGGTGGGATGATTTGGGAGAATGACATTGAAACATGTATAATATCATATAAGAAATGAATCACCAGT
>NW_011495086.1:1363239-1413354 GCF_000754665.1 Bison bison bison
ACGGAGGTGGGAGTGGGGTTCAGGATGGGGGGAACACATGTACACCCGTGGCAGATTCATGTTGATGTATGGCAAAACCAATACAATATTGTAAAGTAATTTGCCTCCAATTAAAATAAATAAATTTAAAATAAAATAAAATTGAAAAAATATATTCAAGAAATTTTACTAGAACATCCTCCTCCAGTGTGACTCTCAAGGATTCCTGTCCCTTTCATTTACAAAATATGCTCATTGGCTCCCAAGATCCCCAAGAATCTTGCCTAATTACACCATCAGCTCAAGGTCTCTCTCTCTCTCTCTCCTTTTTTTTTTTTTTCTTTTTCAGTCTCTTTGGACTTTGTCAAAGGAATTCAATTTTAAAATTAGAGATAATTTCCTCTTAAAAATGTTGTTGAATAAACATTTGCAACTCTTTAGAAAGATATATTTAGATTACATGATCAGTAGAAGGCTTGATTTTACCTTATTTAAGTGAGTCTCTAAAAATTGATTATATAATTGCACACTCATCTCAAATTTGAAGTTACATATTGACAGAATTTTTTCTTTCCTTGTTAAAATAAATATTCTCTATGTATATTTTGTATTTTGCAATATTCACCTATGTTGTAGGTATTTTTATGAAGATTATACATTTTGTCCTATATTCTATCATTCAAATATCTAAATGACATTTCCTTACTCATGTGAGTAAGAGTGAACATAAATAGCTTAAATGAATACCATTAAAATTATTTTTATGGATTTACTATGAGGCCAAAATAAAGAACTCATAATATTAATTGCTGTTATTCCCAAATTATCAAAGAAAGTTTTTCTCTATTTTATTTATTTTGGTTGCAGCCACATGGAAGGTGAGATCTTAGCTCCCTGATGAGGAATGGAACCTGTACCTCCTTCAGTAGAAGCTCAAAGCCCTAAGCATTGGATCACTTGGGGATTCCCTCTCTATTTAATTTAATGTAATACAAAAATAATAATTTGTAATGTTTATTGCAATTAAATAATAATTAAAACAATAAGTGAATACATAAATAGAAATAATAATTTCTATGTATTTAAGAGAACCATAATATAACTTAACAGTACAATTATGAAATGAAGTTGGAGAGAAAATATATTAATTAATTAAAAATGTAAAGATATATTAATATATTAGAATAAATTTCTCCTTTTATTTTAAAATAAGCACTGATTCTTAGAGCTTCCCTTGTGGCTCAGATGGTAAAGAATCTGCCTGCAATGCTGGAGACAGGTTCGATCCCATGATCAGGAAGGTCCCCTGGAGAAGGGATCTCTCCAATTTTCTTGCCTGGATAATTCCATGGAAAGAGTACTGACTGAGTGGCTAATACACACTGCTTCTTAAAATGCAAATTAAAATATGCCTTTGATATTGAGAAGTTTTTTCCTTTACTGTTAAATTTACATTGAGAAAACTGATCTTGTTTATTTTAATGAGACAGTACTGGGCTTTCAAATATTCATTACAAAGAAATTTGTCAGGGGAGTGTATGATTTCCTTGGTTCTGTTTCTCCACAGCAAAAAGTTGAAGTGGTAGACCAGTGTTACAGCTAAGTTTTATTTGGCAAGCAAACAAAAGTACACCCTCAAGGCATGAGGGCCGGCTGACTCCAAAGGAGAGGATTCAATCCATCTTGGCTTCCTCCTTTTATTCATTTGTCTCCTCTCTGCTGAGCCTGCCCTATGCAAATTGGGCTAGCCAAAAAGGAGGTGTGTTTGCTTCACCTGAAGTTCTCACTCCAGTCCGTGGGTTTTCTTTTGTTCCATTTTCCTGGGCTTTTCCCTTTCTTTGTCTTTTAGTCCATTTTGGACTCCTTTTTCCCATTTTAACTACCTAACAAACTGAAAATACAGTCCATGGAACTCTCCAGGCCAGAATGGTAGCCTTTCCCTTCTCCAGGGGGTCTTCCCAACTCAGGAGTCAGACCCAAGTCTCCCACATGACAGGCGGATTCTTTACCAGCTGAGTTGCAAATGAAGCCCTAGAATACTGGAGTAGGTAGCCTATCCGTTCTCCCATAGGGTCTTCCTGACCCAGGAATCAAACCGGGGTCTCCTGAATTGCAGGCGGATTCTTTACCATCTGGGCTATCAGGGAAGCCCTCAATACAAAGAAACTGAAAATAAATTTATTTGACTATTAGTTTGCCTAAGGATGAAATTTTGATCTTGCTTTTAGTACAAAAAATTTATTTTGAATTTACCTTTGGAGTTCCAAAAACAGTTTCAAAATTAAGCTTATGTTTTTCTACTCCTGACTTGTGAAAAACAGTGACAGCTCTACTGTTTTATAAGGAAAAGATTTCAGATTTAAGAATCTACAGGCTGGTTAACTGGAGATTTAAGAAACTCCAATTAACAAAACATTTAAATGTTAATTTATTTAATTAACTTTAAGTTAAAATAGCTCAAATACTATTTATATATAAAGTTCTCTTTAGAACTTATCAGTTGTTTGGAAAGAAGTAGGGAAATATCAAGCTAAAGGAAAAGCTTTAATGGAAAAAAGAAACTCTCCTCCCTAATTTTTAAAGAAGCTTATACACCTCTCTTGACTTTCTTAGAGGCAATTTTTTCCAAAATGAAAGGAAGTTCCAGGTCTTTATTCTCATACTACACAGAAAACAAAATAGCAGTCTGAAATATCTGAACCCCAATGTGAAGGTAATACAATAAATTTTCCATTTTATTACACAAAACAATGATGTTGTTCAGTCACTCCATCATGTCCGACCCTTTGCGACCCCACACTGCAGCAAGCCAGGCTTCCCTGTCCACCACCATCTCCCAGAACTTGCTCAAACTCATATTTATTGAGTCAGTGATACCACACAACCACCTCATTCTCTGTCGTCCCCTTCTCCCCCTGCCTTCAATCTTTCCCAGAATCAGGGTCTTTTCCAATGAGTTGGCTCTTCACATCAGACAGGCAAAATATTGGAGCTTCAGCTTCAGTATCAGCCCTCCCAGTGAATATTCAGGACTGATTTCTCTTAAGATTGACTGGTTTGGTCTCCCAGAGAAGGCAATGGCACCCTACTCCAGTACTCTTGCCTGGAAAATCCCATTGATGGAGGACCCTGGTAGGCTGCAGTCCATGGGGTCACTAAGAGTCGGACACGACTGAGCGATTTCACTGTAACTTTTCACTTTCATGCATTGGAGAAGGAAATGGCAACCCACTCCAGTGTTCTTGCCTGGAGAATCCCAGGGACGGGGGAGCCTGGTGGGCTGCCGTCTATGGGGTCGCACCAAGTCGGACACGACTGAGGCGACTTAGCAGCAGCAGCAGCAGGTTTGGTCTCCTTGAAGTCCAAGGGACTCTCAAGAGTCTTCTCCAACACCACCATTCAAAAGTATCAATTCCTCGGCACTCAGCCCTCTTTGTGGTCAAACTCTCACATCCACACAAAGCCACTGTTGGTTTTAATTTAGCTAATAATGGTCATTTTTTACATTGTGCTTTCCCCCACATCTACATCCTATGACTCAATCATACCAAAACACATTTTATTCTCAGTATATTCCATATTAGGTTTCTCTACTACATTTCTGAAAATGAAGAGCTAACTTGTTTCACGTTTATCCCAAGTAAAGTTCCAAAAGTTTAATATGGTTGGCCTGGATGCAAAGTCCATGAATGAGAATGAGGTGTCTCATCAATGTCCTAAAACTATAAATGTAAATTTTTGCCTATATACATATGTTTTATTCCAGAAAATTTTCTTAGGATACCTTAAGTTGTTAAAGGGTTCAAATACACAAAATTATTATCACTAACTTTATTCTAGTCAGTCCTAATGTCTCTATAATATATAGTAAACACATTTCAGATTAATACATACATTTAATATTCACCATATTATTCCCAGATCAGATATATTACATGATGCATGAGAATGCTTAATAACTATTTTCTGAATGTTTGAACAAATAAGAAAATTCTGGGAAATTATTTGGAAGCTGCAGCATAAAGAGATCAACTTGATCGCTCAAGAATACTCAGCCAGTAAGTGTCAAGTGAGAAATAAACCTCTTGTCTGTCTGATAGCATTTCTAAGTGGGAATATTTAAAGTGCCAAACTACCAACAGACATACTTGGAGCATCAACTTGTCTACTATGTTGCTTCCACAAAGAAATATTCTCTGGTCTCTAATTCTTTTACTGTCTGAATTAGCTGCTCCCTTTACCTCTGCAAAACTTCATCACAACAATTAATATTACATATTGCAATTTGCAGTGATGTGCTAGCAGCAAATCTCTGCAAATATTTAGGACCCCAGGGTCCAAACACTCTCACGGAAGCTGTTTTGTAGGTGCCAAAATGATGTCATAGGACACAGAGCTCAGAAAGTCGAACATGACTGGTTCACACCAGCTGCTATTAGCTGGCACCACTATATAAATGTGTGTGTCTAAGTTTCAGCAATGATGGAATGCTTTATTTTGTCCACAGTGGATGGGTCTTAATTGGACAAGAGTTTTAAACAGTAAACTGTGATACACGATACATGTTTCTGAGATTTTAAGCAAGGACAAATAGATTTCCAGTTCAGCTCAGTTCAGTCACTCAGTCACGTCCGACTCTTTGCAAATGCATGGACTACAGCACGCCAGGCTTCCCTGTTCATCACTGACTCCCGGAGCTCAAACTCATGTCCATTGAGTCGGTGATGTCATCCAACCATCTCATCCTCTGTCGTCCCCTTCTCTTTCCACCCTCAATCTTTTGCAGCATTTTAGGTCTCCTCAGGGTCTTTCCTAAGGAGTCAGCTCTTCGCATCAGGTGGCCAAAGTATTGGGAGTTTCAGCTTCAGCATTAGTCCTGCCAATGAATATTCAAGACTGATTTCCTTTAGTATTGACTGGTTAGATCTCCTTGCAGTCCAAGGGACTCTCAAGAGTCTTCTCCAACACCACACTTCAAAAGCATCATTTCTTCTGAGCTTAGCTTTCTTTATAGTCCAACTCTCACATACATACATGACTACCAGAAAAACTATAATTTGACTAGATAGACCTTTGTTGGCAAAGTAATGTCTCTGCTTTTTAATATGCCGTCTAGGTTGGTCATAGCTTTGCTTCCAAGGAGGAAGGGTCTTCTAATATCATGGCTGCAGTCCCCATCTGCAGTGATTTTGGAGCCCAAGAAAATAAAGTCAGCCATTGTTTCCATTGTTTCCCCATCTATTTGCCATGAAGGGATTGGACTGGATGCCATGATCTTAGTTTTCTGAATGTTGAGCTTTAAGACAACTTTTCCACTCTCCTCTTTCACTTTCATCAAAAGGCTCTTTAGTTCTTCACTTTCTGCCATAAGTGTGGTGTCATCTGCATATCTGAGGTTATTGATATTTCTCCTAGCAATCTTGATCCCAGCTAGTGCTTCTTCCAGCCCAGCATTTCGTGTGATGTACTCTGCATATAAATTAAATTAGCAGGATGACAATAAACAGCCTTGACATACTCCTTTCCTGATTTGGAACCATTCTGTCGTTCCAAGTCCAGTTGTAGCTGTTGCTTCTTCACCTGCATACAGATTTCTCAGGAAGCAGGTACAGTGGTCTGGTATTCCCATCTCTTTCAGAATCTTCCACAGTTTGTTGTGATCCACACAGTCAAAGGCTTAGGCATAATCAATAAAGCAGAAGTAGATGTTTTTCTGGAACTCTCTTGCTTTTTCCATGATTCAGTGGATGTTTGCAATTTGATGTCTGGATTCTCTGCCTTTTCTTTTTTTTTTTTTTCTCTGCCTTTTCTAAATCCAGTTTGAACATCTTGAAGTTCACAGTTCACATACTGTTGAAGCCTGGCATAGAGAATTTTCAGCATTACTTTGCTAGCATGTGAGTTGAGTGCAATTGTGCGGTAGACTGAACATTCTTTGGCATTGCCTTTCCTTGTGATTGGAATAAAAATTGAACTTTTCCTGTTCTGAGGCCACTGCTGAGTTTTTCAAATTTGCTGGCATATTCAGTGCACCACTTTCACAGCATCATCTTTTAGGATGTGAAACAGCTCAACTAGAATTCGATCACCTCCTCTGGCTTTGTTCATAGTGATGCTGCCTAAGGCCCACTTGGCTTTACATTCCAGGATGTCTGGCTCCAGGTGAGTGATCACACCATTGTGGTTGTGGTTATCTGAGTCATGAAGGTATTTTTTGTAGAGCTCTTCTGTGTATCCTTGCCACTTCTTAATGTTTTCTGCTTCTGTTAGGTCCATACAATTTCTGTCCTTTATTGTGCCCATCTTTGCTTGAAATATTCCCTTGGTATCTCTAATTTTCTTGACGAGATCTCTAGTCATTTGCATTATTTAATTTTCCTCTATTTCTTTGCATTGATCACTGAGGAATTCTTTCTTAGATCTCCTTTCTATTCTTGGGAACTCTACATTATAATATCATATATGAAATGAGTCACCAGTCCAGGTTCGATGCAAGATACTGGATGCTTGGGGCTGGTGCATGGGGACGACCCAGAGGGATGGTACGGGGAGGGAGGAGGGAGGAGGGTTCAGGATGGGGAACACGTGTATACCTGTGGTGGATTCATGTTGATATATGGCAAAAACCAATACAATATTGTAAAGTTAAAAAATAAAATAAAATTTAAAAAAAACCAAATGGGTATATCTTTCCTTTTCTCCTTTGCCTTCAGCTTCTCTTCTTTTCTCAGCTATTTCTAATGTCCTCCTCAGTCAATGATTTTGCCTTTTTATATTTCTTTTTCTTGAGGACGGTGTTCATTACTGCCTCCTGTACAATGTCATGAACCTCTGTCCATAGTTCTTCAGGGACTGCAAGAGCAAACAGAAAGATATGTAGGAAGACTTAGTTTTTTAAAATAGGGTTTGTATGGAACATCTGAATGCAGAATTCCAAAGAACAGGAAGGAGAGATAAGAAATCCTTCCTCAGCGATCAATGCAAAGAAAGAGGAAAACAACAGAATGGGAAAGACTAGAGATCTCTTCAAGAAAATTAGAGATACCAAAGGAATATTTCATGCAAAGATGGGCTCGATAAAGGACAGAAATGGTATGGACCTAACAGAAGCAGAAGATATTAAGAAGAGGTGGCAAGAATACACAGAAGAACTGTACAAAAAAGATCTTCATGACCCAGATAATCATGAATGTGATCACTCACCTAGAGCCAGACATCCTGGAATGTGAAATCAAGTGGGCCTTAGGAAGCATCACTACGAACAAAGCTAGTGGAGGTGATGGAATTCCAGTTGAGCTATTTCAAATCCTGAAAGATGATGCTGTGAAAGTGCTTCACTCAATATGCCAGCAAATTTGGAGAACTCAGCAGTGGCCACAGGACTGGAAAAGGTCAGTTTTCATTCCAATCCCGAAGAAAGGCAATGCCAAAGAATGCTCAAATTACTGCACAATTGAACTCATCTCACTTGCTGGTAAAGTAATGCTCAAAATTCTCCAAGCCAGGCTTCAGTAATACATGAATCGTGAACTTCCAGATGCTCAAGCTGGATTTATAAAAGGCAGGAGAAACAGAGATCAAATTGCAAACATCTGCTGGATCATTGAAAAAGCAAGAGAGTTCCAGAAAAACATCTATTTCTGCTTTATTGACTATGTCAAAGCCTTTGACTGTGTAGATCACCACTATTTGTGGAAAATTCTGAAAGAGATGGGGGTACCAGACCACCTGATCTGCCTATTGAGAAACTTATATAGAGGTCAGGAATCAACAGTTAGAACTGGACATGGAACAACAGAGTGGTTCCAAATAGGAAAAGGAGTATGTGAAGGCTGTATATTGTCACCCTGTTTATTTAACTTATATATAACTTATTTAACTTATATTAACTTTATTTAACTTATATTTAACTCATGAGAAACGCTGGGCTGGAAGAAGCACAAGCTGGAATCAAGATTGCTGGGAGAAATATCAATAACCTCACATATGCAGATGACACCACCCTCATGGCAGAAAGTGAAGAGGAATTAAAAAGCCTCTTGATGAAAGTGAAAGAGGAGAGTGAAAAAGTTGGCTAAAACAACATTCAGAAAACTAAGATCCTGGCATCTGGTCCCATCACTTCATGGCAAATAGATGGGGAAACAGTGGAAACAGTGTCAGACTTTATTTTGCAGGGCTCCAAAATCACTGCAGATGGTGATTGCAGCCATGAAATTAAAAAAACGCTTATTCTTGGAAGGAAAGTTATGACCAACCTCAATAGCATATTCAAAAGCAGAGACATTACTTTGCCAACAAAGGTCTGTCTAGTCAAGGCTATGGTTTTTCCTGTGGTCATGTATGGATGTGAGAGTTGGACTGTGAAGAAAGCTGAGAGGTGAAGAACTGATGTTTTTGAACTGTGGTGTTGGAGAAGACTCTTGAGAGTCCCTTGGACTGCAAGGAGGTCCAACGAGTCCATCCTAAAAGAGATCAGTCCTGGGTGTTCTTTGGAAGGACTGATGCTAAAGCTGAAACTCCAATACTTTGGCCACCCCATGGGAAGAGTTGACTCATTGGAAAAGACCCTGATGCTGGGAGGGATTTGGGGCAGGAGGTGAAGGGGATCACAGAGGATGAGACAGCTGGATGGCATCACCAAGTAGATGAACATGAATTTGAGTGAACTCTGGGAGTTGGTTATGGACATGGAAGCCTGGCATGCTGTGGTTCATGGGGTCGCAAAGAGTTGGACACGACTGAGCGACTGAACTGAACTGAACTTGTGTGGAGCATAGACATAATTTTTAAGATTTTCCAAGATTCCAGCTCCTGACTATTTAATGAAACACAACTCTAGACACTGCTGTCAAAGGATTTGAACATGACAAGATTAGATGACATTTAAAAAGTTTATCTTCTGGGTTATCTAGATTGGCCCCAAGATAATACAGGGACAGGTAAAAGCAGAATAGGAAAGCAGAAGCATCAGAGAATTCAAAATCATAAGAAGAAATTGGTTGGTCATTGCGGATCTTGAACATGAACTAGCAAAGGATGCAGTTGGCTTCTAGAAGTTAACAATGCTTCCCTTCCAATGGCTGGCAAGGAAACAGGGCTCTCAGTCCACCAGCATCATGAAACTGAATTTTGCCAACACCTCAATGAAATTAGAACTGGCTCCTCCCCAAGATGTTTAGATAAGAGCCCAGTTGATTGCCACCAGATTCCTGACCCAGAGCACTATTGGACACCAAATAAAAGTTCTAAACCATGGAAAATAGAGTAATCTGTTGCAATAGTAAAAGTAAAGCAAAACAAAACAAACAAAAAACCTAATACCATGAATAGAGAGAAATAAGATTTAGAGCAATGACTTTGAAAGTGGTTTAGAGAAGTGGGGGAAAAAAATCCCAGAGTATATCTCTGGGGTTTGCTAAGGCTGGCAGTGCAAGGCTTAAGCAGCAGGAGGAGCAGAAGCACATGAAATCAAATTCCCTTTCCTTCCAGGAGGTAGCAATGCCTATCATTACAGATAAGGGTGAAGAAGAATATTCTGGATGCAATAAAAATGAGTCTTTTGCTTTTACCAACTTAGCATGTTGCACCTTTTCACCAACTCGCTTTCCTTCTTTAGAAAAACTATTTAAACTCTACTTTTAATTTTCACTTGCAAATTAAACTTACTTTTCTATAAGCTTATTTGAGAAATGGCTATTAAAATTTGTTCTGAGTCCACCTTTCATAGACTGTAACTAAATAAGCAAAGGAACATATAACAAATAAAGCAATGTGCATAATGAGAAATCCTGAAAACAATTATCTTAAAATTTAGAATGGATGAAGAAAGAGTGTTTGTCTTCTGGTCTGATGTTTTAAAATGTAAGCTTAATTAGATTTTGAATTACCAATATGAATCTTGTCTTTTGATGCAGATAAATGTAAGTAAGAATTGTTTATGTAAACATACACACATATTTCAAACTTTTAAAAAATGAGGGAAGGATTTTATATAGATTAAAATATATCACTGACCTGACGCCCACAATTACTTTGCAGTGAATAAAACTTTTATATTTCAATTAAAATTGTTAAAATGGAAATATAACCAGGAAAGATTGCACACTAAAGTATAAGCCAGCTATTTTTCAGAAAAATAAATTCATTCAGTAGATTGGAGATGAATTATCACAGAAGCAAAATACCAGGTAATTCTAGTAAGCAAAATTCTATCTCCTTGGAATATATATTCATAAATATATTTCAACTAAAAATTCACAAGTTGTTTTGAAAATTTTTACACATCCTGGCTATTAAAGAGCCTGAAAAAGAAGTATTAGATTTAGTTCCTATTCTCAATAATGTTACAATTTAATTAAAGAGAGATGACTAATGCACAGGAGATAATTAGCAAGTAATGAAAAATAGTATGAATTTATGTGATAAATGTAGAACCAACTTTTAGTTCTAATATGCAGCTCCACTTTTTCTTTATTTCAAATACTAATATACATCGTCTTTGAAGAAAACAAAACAAAAAACTCAGCAAGTAACCAAAAGGGAGAGTGTATATGTAATTCTTAAAATATTAAGTAAAATAACTTCTTGTTGCTTCTTTTTGCTGTTTTTATGAATCTGAGTCTCTTCCATTAGGGACTGAAGTCACAGTAATTGCTATTTTTCTTCTCTGTACCATTTTGTTCTGATTGTTCATATGGGTTTTCAGGCTTCTGTTTATATAAATTTTATTCTGTCTGAGAAAAGAAAGTTTTCATTACTGAAAAGAAGCCATGTAATCATTAAGTTCTCAAATAAAGACTGTTCAACTTTTTCTCTGTATTTTCAACCAATTAATCAGTTTCTACTCAAAGAGAGAAGCCTTCATTATTCACATATTATTAGAGCAGGTAGAATTCTGATTCTGGAAAAGAACCCATGCTTGTCTTTCAGATTTGACAAATGTATCATGGGCTCTGATGCTTATTATATGAATCAAAGCCACTGGCAACAGTTTTTCTTTTAATTTTTGCTCCACAAAATGATGAACAATTGATAGAATAATATTCATTTTGATATGACAAGAATAAAATATCTATAACAATATTTAAGTTAGTTTTCTACTAAAAAAACAAAAAACCTAGTAGCTGTCATCCTTGTTTCATGACCTTTCTTTTATCTAGCTATTTAATACTTTTTAAAAATATAATTCAAAGATTGGATCTATCAAGGAGAAGAGGCATTTATATCCCTATTTTGGTCTGATTACATTTTAATTGTCCCCCCCTTCAAATTCCCAGTTTACTATGAAATCTATGTGTTATAAAATGGAGTCTCATTTAGTGTTCTCTCTAGAAAAAACATATGCTGACCAGAGGAACTGTGTGGTGGTCCCACTGGCAACTGTAGTTCTTATTAAAACTTCCTTAATTAGCTTTCTGGCACACAAGTCATCCTATCTTGAACTGGTACAAGATATTACTGTCAAGATTATTCAATCTTTGGAACTGGAATAATCATAGTTTGATACCATAAATGTAAAAAAAGTATTTGAATGTATTAAATTTAAGAAATTAACCCCTCTTGTCACATGAAAAGATAACCCTTTTCTGATGGGTCACTATTTCCTTGAAGTCACATTTGAAAAAAAAAAAAAAAAGACTTGTTTTATTCCCTAAGCCCCAATCTCTGCTTCAGAAAAATTATAGTCATTTGTTTAGATGCTTAAGGTAGAAATAATAGTTAACTCAATTCCTTTATTTCATTTTAACTATACCCAATTTATTATAATTGATTCTGCCAATCATGACTTTGTAATTTAGCATTGATTTGTCCATGTATGTTCATTTTTATTGACATTGTGCTCCTCCAAGTCATAAGCATCTCTCAGTTGAAGAGTGTAACTTCTGTCTTTACAAACATCCACTTTCATTCTTTATGCAGTTCTGAATATTCTTTTAAAATGTAAAATTCAAATGGGACACTGCTGTTGAAGAAATTGTTTGAGAATTTTTTAACTTGTATTCTTGAGAGGTATTGGTCTGTAGTTTGCTTTTCTTGAATTATCTCTGTCTGGTTTTGGTATTAGGATAATGATGACCTGTTAAAATAAGTTATGACGTATTCTCTCTGAAAAGAGTTTAAAAGAGATTATAGAAAGTTGGCTTCATTTCTTCCTTAAATGTTTGGTAGACCAGGCACCAGTGAAGCCAAATGAGCCTGGTACTTTCTGTTTTGGGAGGTTATTTACTACGTGTGTGCTAAGTTGCTTCAGTCGTGTCTGACTCTGTGCAACTCTAAGGACTGCAGCCAGCTAGGCTCCCCTGTCTGGGATTCTCCAGGCAAGAATACTGGAGTGGGTTGCCATGCCCTCCTCCAGGGTATCTTCCCAAACAAGGGATCAAACCCATGTCTCTTATCTCTCCTGCATTCACAGGTAGGTTCTTTACCAGTGGTACCACCTGGGAAGCCCTAGTTTTTCAACTTTTAGTAGATTTAGAACTATTCAGGGTATCTAGTTCTTCTTTTAGTTTTGGCAAACTGAATCTTTCAAAAAAACTGGCCCATTTCACCTAAATTATCATATGTGAACATAAAGTTGTTCATAGTATCCTTTTGTTTCTCTCTTACTACCCTTGCCTGGAAAATCCCATGGACAGAGGAGCCTGGTAGGCTACAGTCCATGGGTTTGCACAGAGTTGGACACGACTGAACAACTTCACAACTTTCCATGGAATGTTCACTGATATACCCTCTTTCCCATCTGATATTAATAATTTGTATCCTTTCTCTTTTTTCTTAGTTAGCCTGTTCAGGGCTTTATCAAATTTACTGATTTTTTCAAAGAACTAACTTTTGATTTTGTTGATTTTCTCTCTTGACTTCTTGTTCTCAAATTCATTATTTCTACTCTGATTTTTGTTATTTCCTTTCTTCTGCTTAGTTTGGTTGTAATTTACTCTTTTTTTTTTTTCCTGCTTTCTGAAAGTGCAGCAACTTAGATTATCAATTTTAACCCTTTTTCTTTTCTCATATATTCATCCAAAGCTATAAATTTTCCTCTAAGCACTACTTTATTTTGCTGTTCAGTCACTAAATTGTGTCCAACTCTGTGAACCAGTCTTCCTTCCCTGTCCTTCACTATCTCTCAGAGTTTGCTCAGACTCATGTTTATTGAGTTGATGATGCCATCCAACCATCTCATCCTCTGTCGAACCCCTTCTCCTCCTACCCTGAATCTTTCCCAGTTCAGGGTCTTTTTCAGTGAGTTGGCTCTTCTCATCAGATGGCCAAAGTATTAAAGCTTCAGCTTCAGCATCAGTCTTTTGAATGAATATATAGGGTTAATTTCTTTTAGGATTGCCTGTAATAATCTCCTTGCTATCCAAGGGACTCTCAAGAGTCTTCTCCAGCACCATAATTTGAAAGCATCAATTCTTCTGTACTCAGCTTACTTTGTGGTCCAGCCCTCATATCAGTACATGACTACTGGAAAACCCATAGCTTTGACTATACAGATCTTTGTTGGGAAAATAATGTTTCTACTTTTTAATATGTTGTCTGGGCTTGTCATAGCTTTTCTTCCAAGGAGCAAGTGTCTTTTAATTCCATGGCTGTAGTTATCATCCACAGTGATTTTGGAGCCCAGGAATATAAAATCTGTCCCTATTTTGACTTCTTTTCCATTTATTTGCTATGAAGTGACAGGACTAGATGCCACAATCTTAGTTTTTTGAATGTTGAGTTTTAAGCCAGCTTTTTCACTCTGCTATTTCATCCTCATCAAGAAGCTCTTTAGTTCCTCTTCACAGTCTGCCATTTGAGTGGTATCATTTGAATAGCTGGGCTTCCTTGATGGCTCAGTTGGTAAAGAATCTGCCTGCAACATGGGAGACCTGGGTTCAATCCCTAGGTTGGGACGATCCCCTGGAGGATGGCATGGCAACCCACTCTAGTATTCTTACCTGGAGAATCTGCATGGACAGAGGAGCCTGGGGTGCTACAGTCCATGGGGTGACAAAGAGTCAGGCATGACTGAGCAATTATGCCAATAATCATTTGAATATCTGAGGTTGCTGATATATCTCCCAATAATCTTGATTACAGTTTATGATTCATCCGGCCTGGCATTTGGCATGATGTATTCTGCATATAAGCTAAATAAGCAGGGTGACATATACAGCCTTTTTATACTCCTTTCCAAAATTTGAACCAGCCTGTTGTTCCATGTCTGGTTCTAACTGTTGCTTCCTGGCTTGCACACAGGTTTCTTACAAAATAGGTAAGGCGGTTTGGTATTCCCATCTCTTTAAGAATTTTCCTGTTTGTTGTGATCCACACAGTCAAAGATTTTAATGTAGTCAATGAAGCAGAAATACATGTTTTTCTGGAATTTCCTTGCTTTTTCTATGATCCAACGGATGTTGGCCCTTCAATTACATACCAAATATTTGATAAGTGGGTTTTACTTTTCATTTTAATAAAATATGTTCATGTGATCAGAAATAACTCATGGCATGATCTATTTAGAAATGTGATTCTTTGGGTTGGAGCTTTTCAGCTATTCTTTTGTTATTAATTTCTAGATTAATTCCACTGTGCTCTGAAAGCAGATGTTGTATGATTTCTACTCTTCTAAGTTTGTTAAACTTTGTTTTCTGGTCCAGAATGTGGTCTATCCAGTGAATGTTCCCTGTGGGTTTTAGAAGAGGATGTATTTTGTTGTTATTGCATAGAGTAATTTATAGATGTCAATTATATCCAAATGATGGATGGTATTGTTGAGTTCAACTATGTCTTTACTGATTTTCTACCCGCTTGATAGTTCCATTTTAAGAATAGGATATTAAAGTCTCTAGATTTGATAATGAATTCATCTGTTTCTTCTTGCAATTCTATCAGTCTTTGCCTCACATTGTTACATGCTCTTATTTGGGGTATGAACACATTAAGAATTGTTATGGCTCCTTGCATAATTGACATTGTTATTAATGGTGTCCTTTCTTATTCCTTAAGACTTGTCCTATTTTGAAATCTGCCCTATACAGGAATAATATATTTACTCCCATTTTCTTTCAGTTAGTATTAGCATGATCTATTTTCTCCATTTTCTTATTCTATATGTGTCTTTACATTTAAAATGGGATTTTTTTGTAAACAACATATAATTGGATAATGTGTTTTTTGTCCAGTATGCTAATTAACTCATGAAAGCTGGCATTCATTTTAGATACAGTGGTTTTAAGCAGTAGTATTTTCTTTTGACTCTTCCTTAGGATCTTCATGTTTCTGCTGAAAATAACCAAGGACCCCACTCATCCTAGTTAGATTGTACTTTGAGGTAAGATAAGGGTAGCTAAACATTAAATATATAGAAAAGTATTATTTGGGAAATTTATGATTAGAAGATGACATCACCATTGATCAGTTTCAACCTAACTAAAATTGATGATATTCACAAAGATGGGCTTCCCTTCATGCAAAACAGCGTGCTGTATTACAAATCCTATTGATTAGTCTTAACATGATTGGAAACTGGATTTAATCAATATTTATTTCTGATTTCTAGTTTATATGACATACAGTCCCTAGAGCAAAATATTCAATGATATGAGTATGAATCACCCAGATAAATATAGACTGTTGGGATATTTAATAAAATCGGACACACTTTTTTCTAAAAATTAATAGCAAGGAAACAAACAAATAAGGAAACCTAACAAGGAAGAGTTAATAGTTATAATAACTACAATGGGAGTATTGTGATTTTAAGACCTTTTTTTTACTCCTAATTCAAATAACCTATCTATAAAAGATAATTTCCCAAAAATAAAAAATATGAATATAGACTAAGTATGATGCTATGATACATATGATACATATGATCATATAGTATCATGATCCCTTATGATATTAGGGGATTTTTAAAAATTTTATTTATTTATTTGGCTGTACTGGGTCTTAGTTGTGGCATGTGGGATCTTTAGTTGCAGTATGGGGGATTTGGCTCCCTGACCAAGGATCTAACCTGGTCCCCTTGCATTGAGAATGAGGTGTCTTAACCACTGAACTGTCAGGGAAATGCCTAAGGGATTATTGGTGAAACAATACTCTGGGTGAAATAATTAAATTGTATTTAGACAAGAAATGATCCTTGATTTTTAGAAAAGCCTAAGGAAATATTTATGAATAAAAGAAATTTTTTAGGATTTCACTTTAAATTACTGCATCAGTCCAGAGAAAGAAAACATGATATGTGAAATGTGTGCCTAAATACTAATTATTAAATGTGGATGATTTTAGTATACTGTATTGCTTTTCCTTACCTTTTTTAAGCTTGAAAATTTTCATAATAAAATTGGTTTTTGAAAATTACAAAAAAGTTGGTTATGTCCTATTAATTTTACAATTTTGATGAGTCAAAATCTGTAGTGAAAAAAATCTTAATATTCCAATAATTAGGTTGTGAAGGTGAATTTATTTCTTCAGATTTCCTTCAGTTTCACCCATTTTTTCTTTGTTTCCATAAATGAAGGTAAATGATCAACATATGGAGGCAGAATCTTTCCCTAAGACTATTTGGAAGTGGTGCTTGGACAGCAAGGAGATCCAACCAGTCCACCCTAAAGGAAATCAGTCCTCAATATTCTTTGGAAGGACTGATGCTAAAGCTGAAACTCCAGTACTTTGGCCACCTGATGTGAAGAGCTGACTCATTGGAGAAGACACTAACGCTGGGAAAGATTAAAGGCAGGAGAAGGGGAAGACAGAGGATGAGATGGTTGGATGGCATCATTGACTCAACAGACATGAGTCCAGTAAGCTCTGGAAGTTGGTGATAGACAGGGAGGCCTGGCATGCTGCATTCCATGGGGTCTCAAAGAGTTGGACATGACTGAGCGACTGAACTAACTGACTGACTGCACATCTGTGATTGATAATTATATAGCAAATACTTGGAACTAAAATTGTATGCACATTATTCTTTTCTGAAACCTTATTTCTATATAATTCTCAGAATAAAATAATCCACAGATCACTATTAAAAATTGTACCCTGGATCCTATGAATTTATATTTATAAGCTAGGTCAATAGTACATGAACTGGAAACTTCCAGATGCTCAAGTTGGATTTAGAAAAGGAAGAGGAACCAAAGATAAAATTGCCAACCTCCGTTGGCTCATAGAAAAAGCAAAAGAATTCCAGAAAAACACCTACTTCTGCTTCATTGACTATACTAAAGCTTTTAGCTGTTTAAATCACAGAAAACTGTAGGAAAATTCTTAAAAAGGTGGGAATACGAGACCACCTCACCTGCCTCCTTAGAAATCTGTATGCAGGTCAAGAAGCAATATTTAGAGCCAGACATGAAACAAAGGACAGTTTCAAAATTGGGAAAGGCGTGCTTCAAGGCTATATATTGTCACCCTACTTATTTAACTTATATATAGAACATATCATGACAGATGCCAGATTGAATGAAATACAAGCTGGAATCAAGATTGCTGGGAGAAATATCAATAACCTCATATATGCAGATGACACAACGCTTATGGCAGAAAGTGAAGAGGAACTAGAGAGCCTTTTGATGAAAGTAAAAGAGGAGAATGAAACACTGGTTTAAACTCAACATTCAAAAGCCTAAGGTCATGGCATCTGGTCCCATCACTTCATGGCAAATAGATAGAAACAGTGAGAGACTTTATATTGGGAGGCTCCAAAATCACTGCAGATGGTGACTGCAACACTTGCTCTTTGCAAGTAAAGTTATGAACAAAATACACAGCATATTAAAAAGCAGAGACACCACTTTACCAGCAAAGGTCCATCTACTCAAAGCTATGGCTTTTTTAGTAGTCATGTATAGATGTGAGAGTTGGACCATAAAGAAAGCTGAGTGCCTAAGAACTGACACTTTTGAACTGTGGTGTTGGAGAAGACTCTTGAGAGTCCCTTGGACAGCAAGGAGATCAAACTAGTCCATCCTAAAGAAAATCAATCCTGAATATTCATTGCAAAGACTGATGCTGAGGCTGAAACTCCAAAACTTTGGCCACCTGATGCAAAGAACTGACTCATTTGAAAACACCCTGATGCTCAGAAAGATTGAAGGCTGGAGGAGAAGGGGATGACAGAGGATGTGATGGTTTGATGGTATCACCTACTCGATGGACATGAGTTTGAGCAAGCTCTGGGAGTTGGTGACAGACAGGGAAGCCTGGCATGCTGTAGTCCTTGGGATCGCACAGAGTCAGACAGGACTGAGAGACTGAACTGAACTGACCTCTGTCTTTTCCAAAGCCAGCTTATACATATGGAAATTCTTGGATCACACAACGCTGAAGCCTAACTTGAAGGATTTTGGGCATTACCTTGTTGGTGGTTTGGTGGTTTAGTTGCTAAGTCTTGTCCAACTCTTGTGACCCCATGGACTGTAACATGCCAGGCTCCTCTGTCCATGGAATTCTCCAGGCAAGAATACTGGAGTGGGCTGCCATTTCCTTCTCCAGAGGATCTTCCTGACCCAGGGATTGAACCCGGGTCTCCTGCATTGCAGGCAGATTCTTTACCAACTTAGCTATGAGAGAACCCTATTACCTTGCTAGCTTGTGAAATGAGTATGATTGAATGGTAGTTTGAGCATTCTTTGGCATTGGCCTTCTTTGGGATTGGAATTAAAATTTACCTTTTCCAATTCTGTGGCCACTGCTGAGTTTTCTGAATTTGATGATATATATGAATGCAGCACTTTAATAGCATCATCCTTTAGGATTTGACATAACGCAGCTGGATTTCCATCACCTCCACTAGCTTTATTCATAGTGATGCTTCCTAAGGTGCACTTATCTTCACACTCCTGGTTGTCTGGCTCTAGGTGAGTGACTACACCATCGTGGTTATCTGGGTCATGAAAGTCTTTTTTGTATATTTATTCTGTGAATTTTTGCCACCTCTTCTTAATCTCTTCTGCTTCTGTTAGGTCCATACCATTTCTCTCCTTTATTGTGCCCATCTTTGCATGAAACTTGCCCATCTTTGCATGAAAATTTTCTTGACTAAATCTCAAGTCTTTCCCATTCTATTTGTTTCCTCTATTTCTTTGCATTGATCACTGAGGAATGCTTTCTTATCTTTCCATGCTATTCTTTGGAAGTCTGCTTTCAAATGGGTATAGCTTTCCTTTTCTCCTTTGCCTTTGGCTTTTCTTCTTTTCTAAGCTACTTGTAAGGTCTCCCTCAGACAACCATTTTGCCTTTTTGCCTTTGTTTTTCTTGGGGATGGTCTTTCTTGATGATCTTTCTTAATCACTGCTTCCTGTATAATGTCACGAACCTCCATCCATAGTTCTTCAGGCACTCTATCAGATCTAATATCTTGAATCTATTTGTCACTTCCATTGTATAATTGTAAGGGGTTTGATTTACGTCATACCTGCATGGTCTAGTGGTTTCCCCTGCTTTTAAATCTGAATTTGGCAGTAAGGAATTAATGATTTGAGCCACAGTCAGCTCCTGGTCTTATTTTTGCCTGCAAAGAATATAATCAATCTGATTTTGGTATTGATCATCTGGTTATTTTCATGTGTAGAGTCTTCTTTTGTGTTGTTGGAAGTGTGTGTTTGCTACAACCAGTGTGTTCTCTTGGCAAAACTGTTGGCAAAAAACAAAACAAAACAAAACAAAACAAAACAGAGGTACCAGAGATCAAATTGCCAACATTCATTGCATCATATTGAAAACAAGGGAATTCCAAAAAAACACCTATTTCTTCTTCATTAACTACACAAAACCCTTTGACTGTGTGGGTCACAACACACTGTGTAAAATTCTTAAAGAGATGGGAATACCAGACCACCTTAACTACCTCCTGAGAAACCTGTATGCAGGTCAAGAGGCAATAGTTAGAACCTGACTTAGAACAAGGAACTGGTTCAAAATTGGGAAAGGATTATCTCAAGGTTGTATATTGTCACCCTGAGTATTTAACTTCTATGGAGAATACATCATGCAAAATACCAGGCTAGAGAGTCATAAGTTGGAATAAGATTGCCCAGAGAAATATCAACAACCTCAGATATATAGATGATACCACTCTAAAGGCAGAAAATGAAGAGGAATTAAAGAGCCTCTTGATGAGGATGAATGAGGAGAGTTAAAAAACTGGCTTAAAACGAAACATTCAATAAAGTAAGATCCTGGCATACGGTCCCATCACTTCATGTAAATAGATGGAGAAAAAGTGGAACTAGTGACTTTTTTTTCCCTTGAGCTGTAAAGTCACTGTGGATAGTGACTACAGTCATGGAATTAGAAGACACTTGCTTACTGGAAGGAAAGCTATGACAAACCTAGGCAGCATATTAATATCAGAGACATTACTTTGCTGGCAAAGATCCAGAAAAGATATGACCAACCTACAAAGCATATTAAAAAGCCAAGACATTACTTTGCCAACAAAGGTCCATCTAGTCAAATCTATGGTTTTTCCAGTAGTTGTGTACAGATGTGAGACTTGAACCATAAAGAAAGCCAAGCGCTGAAGAATTAATGTTTTCGAACTGTGGAGCTGGAGAAGACTCTTGAGAGGCCCCTAGTCTACAAACAGATCAAACCAGTCAATCCTAAGAGAAATCAACCCTGAATATTCATTGGAAGGACTAATGCTGAAGCTGAAACTCCAGTACTGATGTGAAGAATAGACTCATTGGAAAAGACCCTGATGTTGGAAAGATTGAAGCAAAAGGAGAAGACAGAAGCAGAGGATCAGATGGTTACATAGCATCACTAACTCAATGAACAAGAATATGAGCAAACTCTGGAAGACAGTAAAGGACAGGGAAGCCTGGCATGCTGCAATCCATGAGGTTTCAAGAGTTTGACCTGACTTAGGGACTGAACAACAGGAGGACAAGACAAATTAAAAGGACATAACATTTACATTTACTTTTTATTGTTGTTGTTACCAAGATTCATCATTTTCTTGAAAAATGCTCCCTAGATTGCGGCATTGTTTGGTTAATTTCCAGAATACTAACAAAGTTGATTTTGACAATTTTGGCCAGTGTTCTCACTGGTTTCATGGAAAATAATCGTTTGTAGGGCCTACTCTAACATTTTTGTTGACATCTGTCTACACTCAGGTTATTCTTCATCTAAATAGCTATCAAGTTATCAATGCACTTAAAAAACCCCTCTGATTATATACTAATATTTCATAATTTGCTAATGTTTATATTATATAGTTTCTAAGCTTTCTGCTTATTTTTTATGTCAGCACTATACTTTAAAATTATTAAAAGTCTCTTACACATTTAACATGTTATAGAACTAATATAATATTAAAATTCTTATACAAATATGTATTAAATACTAATAATACAAAATATATAGCATATAATATATATATATTTGCATACAATATAAAATAGTACTTAAAACCTTGTTTGCCTAATGCAGTAAACTAAGAAATAAAATGACCAATGTTGAAAATAAGTTAAAGAAACATCAATTTTGCAGTAACAACGAAAAGATGACTCAGCTTGCTGAAAGTAAATGATTCAATCAGTTATTAATAATAAATGGATAATAAACATATTAATAGCACTAAATACTAGAAGTCAATGCATAAGACATCCCAACATAAAAGAACAATGTTTTTAAAGACAGAATTTTCAATTTTGCAAAGTTATGGTCAAATATGAGAGAATAGAAATATTTTTAGACATACAGCAATTCAGAAAAATTTTCTTGAAAAATATTTAATGAAACTTCAGTAGACTAGTCTCTACCTTACAATGAAAGCAATAATCATAAAGCGAAGATAGCAATAGATGTATAAATTTTCATGATTATATAAGATATATAGCAAATGTAATAATGAATTACCAAATGAACATATTTAATATAATAAATAAAGTATACAGTCATTTTAAACTCATGTCATCAGTTCAGTTCAGTAGCTCAGTCATGTCTAATTCTTTGCAACCTCATGAACTGCAGCATGCCAGGCTTCCCTGTGCATCACCAACTTCTGGAGCCTACTCCATAGAGTCAGTGATGCCATCCAACCAACTCATCCTCTGTCATCTCCTCCTCCAGCCTTCGATCTTTCCCAGCATCAGTGTCTTTTCCAATGAGTAAGTTCTTTGCATCGGGTGGCCGAAGTGTTGATGTTTCAGCTTCAGCATCAGTCCCTCCAATGAATATTCAGAACTGATTTCCTTTAGGTTTGACTGATTTGATCTTGCAGTCCAAGGGACGCTCAAGAGTCTTCTCCAACACCACAGTTCAAAAGCGTCAGTTCTTTGCTATTCAGCTTTCTTTATAGTCCAACTCTCACATCCATACATGACTACTGGAAAAGCCATAGCTTTGAGTAGATGGAATTTTATTGAAAAAGTAATGTCTCTGCTTTTTTAATATGCTGTCTAGGTTGGTCATAGCTTCTCTTCCAAGGAACAAGCATCTTTTAATTTCATGGCTGCAGTCAGCATCTGCAGTGATTTTTGAGCACCGCCCCCCCCCCCCCCCACCAAGTCTCTGTTTCCTTGGATTCCCTCTTTATTTTCCATGATGGGATTGGGATGGGACCAGATGCCATGATCTTAGTTTTCTGAATGTTGAGTTTTAAGTCAGCTTTTTCACTCTCCTCTTTCACTTTCCTCAAGAGGCTCTTTAGTTCTTCACTTTCTGCCATAAGGCTGGTGTCATCTGCATATTTGAGGTTATTGATATTTCTCCCAGCAATCTTAATTCCATCTTGTACTTTATCCAGCCCAGCATTTTGCATAATGTAGTCTGCATATAAGTTAAATAAGCAGGGTGACAATATACAGCCTTGATGCACTCCTTTCCTGGTTTGGAACCAACAAAGTCTATTGTTCCATGTTCAGTACAGATTCTTGACCTGCATACAGATTTCTCAGGAGGCAGGTCAGGTGGTCTGGTATTTCCATCTCTTTCAGAATTTCCCACAGTATTGTAATCCACATAGTCAAAGGCTTTGATGTAGTCAATAAAGAAGAAGTAGGTGTTTTTCTGGAACTCTCTTGCTTTTTCAATGATCCAGCAGATGTTGGCAATTTGATCTCTGGTTCATCTTCCTTTTCTTAATCCAGCTCGAACATTTGGAAGTTCATGGTTCATGTACAGTTGAAGCTTGGCTTGGAGAATTTTGAGCATTACTTTGCTAGCATGTGAGATGAGTACAATTGTGTGGTGGTTTGAACATTCTTTGGCATTGCCTTTGTTTGGGATTGGAATGCTAACTGATTTTTTCCAGTCCTTTGTCCACTGCTGAGTTTTCCAGATTTACTGGCATATTGCCAAATAGACTCAAAGGATTAGATCTGATAGACGAGTGCCTAAAGGACTACGGACGGAGTTTTGTAACATTGTACAGGAGACAGTGACCAAGATCATCCCCGAGAAAAAGGAATGTAAAAAGGCAAAATGGTTGTCTAATGAGGTCTTGTAAATAGCTGAGAAAAGAAGAAACGCTAAAGGCAAAGGAGAAAAGAAAATCTATACACATTTGAATGCAGACTTCCAAAGAATAGCAAGGAGGGATAAGAAAGCCTTCCTCAGTGATCAATGCAAAGACATAGAGAAAAACAATAGAATATGAATGACTAGAGATCTCTTCAAGAAAATTAGAGATACCAAGGGAACATTTCATGCAAAGATGAGCACAATAAAGGACAGAAATGGTATGGACCTATCAGAAGCAGACGACATCAAGAAGAGGTGGCAAGAATACACAGAAGAGCTATACAAAAAGTTTTTCATGACCCAGATAACCACAGTGGTATGATTACTCACCTAGAGCCAGACATCCTAGAATGCGAAGTCCAGTGGGCCTTAGGAAGCATCCCTACAGACAAACCTAGTGGAGGTGATGGAATTCCAGTTAAGCTATTTCCAATCCCAAAGATGATGCTGTTAAAGTGCTGCGCTCAATGTGCCAGCAAATTTGGAAAACTCAGCAGTGGCAACAGGACTGAAAAAAGTCTGTTTTCATTCCAATCCCAGCTCCAGACATGTTTTGGATAAATGTATCAAAATAATGTTAATTTACTTTAAAAATAACAACCAGAAATGTTTTTTCTGCTTACAATGGCATATAACTTTTAAATAAACATGTTATGTGTGGTAATGCATACAACAGTAATAAATATACGTTCTTCCTGTCTTATTTCCTAGCTTTGAAGTGTAAAATAAGATAAATAGCTTTGCTTCCTATAGTCTATATTGTGTCTATATCTATCACGTCTATCACTTTATCTGTGTGTGTGCCAGATAGTGTGTGTGTGCTCGCAGGTGCACATGTACATCTGCAGCAGGTGCTCAGTGGCTCAGTCACGTCCAGCTCTTTGAGACCCTGTGGACTGCAGCCCACCAGCCTCTTCTGTTCATGAGATTTTTCCCAGCAAGTATATTGGAGCAGGTTGCCTTTTCCCTGTCCAGGGGATCATCCTGATTCAGGGATCAAAACTGCATCTCCTGCATTGCAGAAGGATTTTTATTTATTTATTTTTTTTTTACCACTGAGCCACCAGGGAAGCCCTATATATCTGAAAATATACAGTAAGTTCAGATATAATAAAAACTCATTGAAGAAATTTATATATAATTCCTAGCATCAGAATAGATATGAGGGTGTACTGGAAAATAATCCATCAGGGGTTCTTTCATTATTTATAACTATAGTAACAACATATGCTCTGGGTGTATATATATTTCCATGGGTTTGTTGAAATAAGTGCTCCTTGTTGTGTGAGTTCTCCAATAGAGAGACATAAAATTATGAAAATAAACGTAAATAAAGTATTTATCATGTACTCATCAATGACAATGCACTTGTGAGAAAGCACACTCAATTTCAGATGACAAGCAAGGGAAAGTCTTTGAAGGGAAATCCAGAATGATTCCTGGTGTCTTGAGACATCTCTTATAAAATACTTAGGGATTTTAAAAAGCTTTTGTAATAATTTCACTTAGAATCCACACTAAGTGTATGCTTTCCACCATGGGGTACCAATTCTAAAAATAATTTTAACAAATTCAAGGGTATCAAGGGAAATGTATGTGCGAGATGAACACTGTGAAGTTATTAATATTTACAGGAGGCATTCTATCAATTTCACCAGGCTGAAGCAATTCCATATTTAGTTGTTGTAATAATAAATGTTCCGTGAAATAGAGCTATATTACTGTGAGCCAGGATGTTCTAGCTGACTTCAACATAGTTATTGACCTCCATGCATTAAGATTTCTTCCTCCCTGAACATCACACATTTTCTCTGAAAGCAATCCTGAATTAGGCTGAAAAAATTAAATAAATATATAAATGTAACCTAAGAGAGGAGCTTATTAAAAACAAAATTTAAAGACAAAGCACAAGATAACTGTTCTTAAAACATTAAGAAGCAACACAGAGAGGTCTGTCAGAAACATTTTCTACTTGCCTTCTTTGACTTAATGCATTTTTATATGCATTTCCATAGGTTCACTTCGTTTGAAAATATGTAAATTTAAAATATAGATGAGTGTGACAGGGAAGAACAAATCTGACTTCATATTGGATCTATTTCTTTTACTTTAACCTCTGCTCTTATTACAAGTTAATCATTCACCAGCTGATGCCTATAGTTTAAAGCCATGTCTCCCACCTTTTAGGCATCAGGGACCAGTTTCATGAGAGACATTTTTCCATGGACTGAGGGGGAGATGGCTTCAAGTGCATTACATTTATCATGCATTTTATTTCTATTATTATTCCATTGTGATGTTTAATGAAATAATGGCTTCCCTGGTGGCTCGGTGGTTAAGCATCTATCTGCCAATGGAGGCGAGTTGGATTTGATCTCTAGGTCGAAAAAATCCTTTGGAGAAGGAAATGGCAAACCACTCCAGTATTCTTGCCTGGGAAACCCCATGGACAGAGGAGACTGGCAAGCTATAGTTCATGGAGTCCCCAAAGAGTCAGACACGACTTAGAGACTGAACAAGTATATTGAAATAATTATACAACTCACTGTAATGCAGAATCAGATCATCAGGCATTAGATTCTCATAAGGAGCCAGCAACCGAGCTCCCTCACATGCACATTCAAGGTAGGGGCTGTGCTTCTCTAAGAATCTGTTGCTATTGCTGATTTGACAGGGGGTGGAGTTCAGACAGTAATGTGAGAGATGGGGACTAGCTGTTAAATATAGAAAATGCTTCCATCAATCACTTGCCTGTCACACACCTCCTACTGTTTAGCCCAGTTCCTAACACACCATGGTCTGGTATTAGTCTGTGACCCTGGGGTTGGGGACCCCTGGCTTAATGTATACAAAATGGACCATTTCCAGGAACTCTGCCTCCCATGCCTGAAGGTTAAGCTAAAATACTTTTACTCAGATCACAGGAAACATCCTGACCCAGCCCACCTATAAATGGCTTGCACGGGAGAAGAAATGAACATATCCCCTTCCGGAATCTGACGGAAGCCAGGTAATACTTGCAAACATTTATGGGCTCTTTTTTTTTTTTTTTTTTGAGAGGGGGGCGGAGCCTTGAAAGGTGGTGCTTCTCCGGTGGTGCTAGTGGGAAAGAACCTACCTGCCAATGCAGGAGACACAAGAGATGCGGGTTCGATCCCTGGGTAAGGAAGATTCCCTGGAGGAGGAAATGACAAAATAGCAACCCACTCCAGTATTCTTGCTGGAGAATCCCATGGACAAAGCAGCTAGGTGGGCTACCTAGTCCATGGGGTAGCAAAGAGTCGGACACGACTGAAACAACTGGCCTTTATTACTTTACTCCTCTGGGCCTCCGTCTTTGCTCTGTAAAGAAACAAGCTCCTAACCTGGGAAAGGTGGTTCTTTAGGACTTCAGTCCACAATTCTCTAGATCTGCTGGCTTTCTGAGTAAAGTTTCTCTTCCTTGCTCTAGCAATTCAGCCATCAATTTATTGCCTGCGGTACAGTACAGTCCAAGCATGAGCTTGGACTCGGTAACATTAGTCCTTTATACCACTTCTAATAAAATACATATAATCTAATTATTTCTGTACAGTGACTTTAGGTTTAAAAAATTATGTAGCACTTGCTTCGAGAACTATTTGTGATCTAGTCTCTTCTACACAGTTCTATTCCTCCTCACAACATCTACAGTTACTGCCAATGACATTCAAGTCAGCATCAGTATTTTATAAATAAAGTCCTTTTGTTTTAAAGTTTAATTATGTAGCTTGGAAAACAATTTATGTCTGCAAATTATGATTTGGCACATTAACCAGAAAGCAGATGGTATAGTGCAGTAATTTTTATTTTCTTATTATTTTGTTTTTAAATTTTAGATGTTTATGCAAAAATTTGATTGTTTAATTTCAGCAATTACCACAATTATAAAATATGTTACATTTTAAAACATGCAGAAGATTCTCCAAATGTTATATTTTAATCAAATATTTGACACAGTATCTTCTGTTGCTACAATAACAATTATTTTTAAAATAAACTTTCCTATAACTGAAATACATGTTCTGCACTTGTAATAATTCCTTAGTGGAAAATGTTTACAAATATTTCTGGAAAATTTACTTTGAATAGCAAAATACATGTTCTCCTTTGTAGGAAGATAAATATATAAGATGAAACTTGTAAGAGCAAAATAAACTCATGGATTTTTTGGAATAGACCTCAATATAGGATCTAAGAAAGCAAGCAAAGTCTAGGATTCTGATTTTATGTTTTCCAATGTCCTAAATAATCAGATCCTACTGTATCTCAGAGGGTGACCCAGGTGGCTCAGTGGTAAAGAATTGTGTTCAAGACAGGAGACAAGAGTTTGATCCCTGGAGAAGGAAATGGCAACCCACTCTAGTATTCTTACCTGGGAAATTTCATGGACATAGGAGCCTGGTGCAGTGCAGTTCATGGGGTCACAAAGGAGTTAAACAAGACTTAGCAACTAAAGCAATATATTGCACTACAGAATATTAGAATAGAGACTTGTTGCCTGAACCACTGCTGAGTCTTCTGTTATGGCCTCCCAAATGTATTTGCAGATGGGGGTCTATAAGGAAAAAATAAAGATTAAAAGAGTTCATAAGGGTGAATCCCTGAACTGATAGTGTTACCATCCTTATAAGAAGATTCCAGACATTACATCTTTCAGTGAATTCAGAGAAAAGATCATATGAGGACAGAGTGAGAAGGTAGCCATCTGCAAACCAGGAAGAGAGACCTTTCCAAAACTGAATCAGCCAGCACCTTGGTCTGGGACTTCTAGCCTCCTAGACCATGAGAAAATACATTTTTGTTCCTTATGCCACCCAGTCTGTGGTATTTGTATGGCAGCCCTAATGGACTGATGCATCCAACAAATAAAATTCAAATTGAAAATGAAACAGGTAAATAAAGCCAGATAAAATTAAGAAGGGTTAAGAAATATTCAGTCAAATTTCCTCAAAGCAAATAAGAATTCAAGAAAGATATGCATGATCAGTGGAGAAGTAAACGGCAACCCACTCCAGTATTCTTGCCTGGGGAATCCCATGGACGGAGGAACCTGGAGGGCTCTATATAGTCCATGGGGTCACAAGAGTCGGACACGACTTAGCAACTGAACCACCACCACCACCATGCATGATTACTTGCACTGATAGGAAAATGAGAACAAATGGTTATAAAACTGTGAAGATAATGATAAAGCACTAAAGAAAAAAATGAATATGGTGTGAAGAGAAAAATAAGTGACAAAAATGCAATGTGCATTCATTTTTGGGGGATTTGCTGGTGACTCGTATGGTAAAGAATCTGCTTGCAATGCGGGAGACCTGGGTTCAATCCCTGGGCTGAGAACATCTCTTGGAGAAAGGAATGACAACCCACTCCAGTATTCTTGCCTGGGGAATTCCATGGACAGAGGAGTCTGGCGGGCTACAATCCATGCAAGCGGCAAAGAGTCAGACATGACGGAGCATCTAACACTTTTCACTTTCACTTTTCACCCAGAACCAGTTCCTTGAGAGTGGTGGTGTTTATGAAGCAGCATCTTATCATCTGACTTTCATGCATCTCTGGAAAGGGGAAACTGTTTCTATGTGTGTGTGTGAATGTGTCTGTGCCTGTGTGTATAGTTTTATCATCTGGAGTCCTTCCCAATGGGAAAAGTTTTCACCATCATTATCTTTCACAGCCTCATCTAAGTGGAGCAACTTTGCACTCACAGAGTACAGTCAGATCCTTTGGTAAAACAGGTTTGTCCTTTTCTCTCCGTTAACTGGTTGAAGAAACATCATAAGAGTTCATAGATATGCATGGAGAAAGAGATAGCGAAACAATTAAAGAGCATACTGAGCAGTTTCTTTGTGCCTATATAGACTCATTCATCTTTGACCTGTGTATTTCACTTCCACTAAAAGCTGAGAATGTCTGGACAATCTTGAGTTGACATTATTCATTATTATGGCATACGGTAAAATAGAGAACAGAAGCCTAGATTTTAGCTCTTAATACTTCTTCTTTAAGATGGTGATATAGATTTTGTTCACAATTATTTTGCCAGACCAAGTCATAAGTCCAGACCTGATGTCTTTGAATTTGGGAACTATAGCCTTTGTCCCTCATACCTACCCAAGGCTCTGCATATAATAATATGATCGTCCATACACTTGCTGTAGTTTGTCTTTTTTATTCTTAGTTTTTTGAATTATGGTCTCCCATACCCAAATTCTCAGTAGATTGTTTAATTTTACTTTATTCATGCTGAATTGTTGTATTAGAGTTTTCTTCTATGTTGAGACTGTTTCAGAGTATTTTATCAACTGAAAAATTTTAATTATCACGTTCTAGTTAATTTCAGTAACTTTTAATAGCTATGAAGTTTGGTTTTGTTTTTGGGTTTTACTTTTTCTATTTTCAAGTATATTTCATGATTTTCACAGATCCACAATACAAGGCAATAACTTGGGGAGAAAAAGGAAGAGAGAATTGTTTCATTTCTTAGTTCAAGATTCTTTTCATTGATTGCCACATTAAAGCTCAGTTTTCATAAACCATACCCTATGTTGGGGGAAGAGTCAGTCTTCTGATTTACTGTTATTAATTTATTTTTGATAGCTTCTTTTTGAAATATTTTCTATTTTTCCATCTTCACTAAGTTTCCAAGGATATCTCATCTCCCTAGATTAATTTGCTCAACTCCAAAACTAGGCTTCCCGAGATTCACCTTCTATCTTATGTTTTGCCAAGTTCCTTCCTTTCAACATGGCAATAGTCAGTTCTTTTATTCACCACATCTTAGAATTACTTCCAATGTCAGAGGTACTTCTGACAAGGATGAGAGTATAGAATGCCATTTACTTTTTTATAAACTTATAGACTTGCAATGAAGGGCAACATTCTATACATGCTGAATGTAGGGAAATTTAATATTAAAATTGTATGAAATTATATAAAAGGAGTCATCAACTCAAAGGACATAAGTCTGAACAAATTCTGGGAGATAGTTAAGGACAGGGAAACCTGGAATGCTGCACCATGGGATCACAAAGAATCAGACACGACTGAGCAGTTTAATAACAACAATATAATAGGAATAGAGAATATAGTTGATGACAGATTGATGGTTCAAGAAGATATATACAATTATTAGCAGATTATAATATGATTTTAGAAAAAAAGAGGTGATAAACTTTCTGGTTATATTAATAAATGCTTAGTGTCCAGAACTAAGATAATAGAGATGTGTACTGCACATATCTACTTTCTAAGCAATATCTTATAACTATTTAGAATTCAACCTGAGAATAGAAACCAGAATGGTAATGGACTTGAGACTATTAGAAATAAGCACTAATGTGCAACCTAATGGTATTGAGGATACCTCACGTGAAAGTGGGTCTCCCCATCTAAAAATCCTCAAGTGGCTTAAAGGGCATGGAGCTATGACTTGCTCAAATTCATGTTAAGACTGTGAAAGATTACTTCCCAGATTTCTTCAAAGACTTGAGTCTGTTATCTAGAACAGGGAAGCAGTTTATTTTTCTGAAACAGTTTTCTTTTTTGAAACCTCTATTTTTGTGGGCAGTATATATGTGGTTTTTCTAAGAGAGATGCATTTTAAGCCTCTAATATAAGTGTAAGACATTAAGGAGTAATAGTATTATGAGGTTTGAGATAAGCAATTATGGCAGTAAACACATGTAGAGGCTCTAGCATGATCTGAGAAGCACTGCATTTGTTTTGACAGCTGTTTAATTAATCCTTGATAATTTTCTCACTTTCCATGGCCCTCAAATACTTCACTGGTAAACTAAAAATGATAATATACAGCATCTTTACAGAGGAGGATATATAATTATGCTTCTGTCTTCTCCATGGGTATGATACATACTTTTTGCTTTAATAGATATGTTCTATTAAGTTTCTTCTAGAATTGGGTAAGTCAGATAAAAAGGGACCGATGTAGATTCAATTCCTAGGTTGGGAAGATCCCCTAGAATAGGAAATGATAACCCACTCCAGTATTCTCACCTGTTAAATTCCATGGACAGAGTAGCCTGGTGGGTTACAGTCCTTGGGATCACAAAGGGTCAGACACCACTGAGTGATAGAACACACATGCATGTGGATAAAATAGTGCATAATGAAATGAGAAATATATTAAATTAAATAAAATAAGTTTTTAGATAAAATCAATGTTATGAATAGAGAAAGGCTAAATATCAAGTTGATATTCTGTTTTCTGATATACTTCTGCTGTTAATTCAGTGAATGAAATGGATATCAAAATTCATTTGTGTATCTCTGTACAGCAAAAATAAACATCATAATAAAAGCAGAATTCTATTATTTTGAGTCAATAATTTTTAAAACTTAAAAAAAAAGATCTACTGTGATAAATGTTCAGTTTAGGGTTCTACAAACGTATTTGATATCAAAAGTCAACTCTAAAAGAGTATCAACTGATATGAGTTATAAAATAGGCAAAATTATATACATTTCTTAATTAAAGATGTATATGGGATGGAAAGAAATGCAATATTTGGATGTTTATCTTATTATTAATTCAAAATTAAGAATTTTGGTACACTCAAAAGTTGTCTTTAATGGAAAAATTAAGTAAATTAAGTAAATGGCTAAATTATTTTGCTGGGAGTTCATTTTCTTCTTACATTTTAATGTAATATTTTCTATCCTGAATTACACAGTGGAAAAGTAAATTGATGGCATGAAATTAATTTCCACTTAAAAAAATCTGCATGGATATAAATCACTGCAACTTGGGGGAGTTTGAAAAATGACTGTATTAACAAAATTTCATGTTCAACAGACAAATAAACATCCTCACAAATCCAAATCACCACTGTATATTTACCCATCATTAGCCATAATCTACTTCAGATGATGATGATAAATGAACCAAGAAACTGGATCCCTGAACAATACCTATTTAATGATAATAAACAACCAAGAATGTACAAAGACTCACCTGCCCTGAAATTGGTATTTAGCCTTATAAGGACCTTATTTAACTGCTGTTTCCTCTGGCATAACTGTGTTTCTCTATTATCAGAGGCCCTTTTTCCAAAATATAATGATAATTATATTTTAAAACTTATCCCATTCATGAATGCAGTTAATATATAGTGATAAACTTTCTCAAAGTAAACTCAATTTGATTTTGGTGGATAGATAGAGTGATTGATCTATATATCTATCTAGATTATCTATAAGAAACTGTTTGATATAGTTTTCTCTTTTCACTTAAAACTAACAGACTGACAATTTTGAAGTTTTTGCAAAATTTATCAAAGTTCCATCCTTCAGTCTTCTAAGCTATAGCTAGAAGATCAAGCTTTAACATTCTCATGTGTTTTGTTATGTCCAACAAGGCCTAATATGAACTCTTTGCAGTCTCTAAGTACCTGAAAACTAAGTGCCCTTTGCTTTGTGCCTCTGGTAAATTCAGGTTATAACAGTTTGCAGTTATAAGAGCAAACTACAGCTGGGTACCTTAAATTATGTTTATAGTTTTCCTGGTCACCCTTTCACCCTTCTTGTCTATGGGCATGAAATGTCCTATTTTTATTCGAGTTTCCATTATGTGTAAAAGATACAGCATAATACTTTTTATAGTTGCTGTTAAAAGATCTTAAAATAATTCAGATCAAAATAGAATTGCAAAAACAAAATGTATCCAGGAAAATAAATTGAAAACATAAATGGCAAACAGAATTGCACTTATATAACAGACAATTCTAATGTCTCTACATTTTGAAATATAAGAGACAAACACATAGGAAGAAACAATGGAAAACCATTAACATATGTTATATGGAAATGAATAATGCAAGTATTATCTATGCCATGGTGGTTTAATTAAAAAGACTCAATGGTCACTTTAATGAATAATAGAAGTTGAAATGAGCTTAATGTTGGGATAAAAAAAGTAAATTTTATTTTTGTGTATAAGAAAGAAAAAGAGAGAAGTAGTGAGGAAGATAATTACATAGAATCAAAGAGATATTAGAGAGATTAGCACTGCTATTTGTGGTAAGTCTTTCTCATAAGAATCTGTATTAGTTTCCTATTGCTGCCATAACAAATTGCCACAACTGGAATAGAAAAATGCGAATTTACTATCTTAAGAGTTTTAGAGGTCAGAAGTTCAAGATGTAGTCCATTGGCTAAAGTCAAGGTGACTGCCTGACTCACAGAAATACAAAGGATCATGTGAGACTACTATGAGCAACTGCATGCCAAAAACACACCTGGAAGAAATGACCAAATTCTTAGACACGAACACTCTCACAGACTGATCCAGGAAGAAACAGAAAATAACAACAGACTAATCACAAGCACTGAAATTGAAACTGTGATTAAAAACCTCCCAATAAAAAAAATGTCTTCACAGGCGAATTCTATCAAACATTTAGAGAAGAGTGAACATATATCTTTCTGAAACTATCCCCACCCCCCAAAACAAAAGGCAGAGGAAGGAATCCTCCCAAACTCATTCTGCGAGGCCAGCATCATCCTGTAGTAGGCACACTTGATTTACACCTAGAGGAAGATAGGTGTAGTACAGGACTCACACTGTAGTATTTCCCTTTTCAGAATGGCCATCTACACAAGCAATCCCAAGATGTGGTCCAGACAAAAGAACAGCCAAAACCTGGAGATTTGAGGACACTGTCAGATGTGTAAAAGTTTCATTGGTTCCCCAAATCACCACAGACTTCAGGACCACAGTCCCAAGCTTTTTATCTAATTTGTCATCTTGCTGTTTTAACTGATTTGCTCATACCATTTACAGCTAATGTGGATTATGGGGGAAAAAAAAAAAGCTAAGTTAAATATATAATCTTACAATTTGTTTTCTATTTTTTGATCTATTTTTGTTTGTTTCCTTTTCCCTCTTTTTCTGATTCCCACTGAATGGTGCATTTTTTATTATTACACATATTTGTCTTGTGGGATTATCAGATAAAATCATTCAGTTATTTTAATAGTTGCTTTAAAGTTATAATAAAATTATTTAACTGAACATATTCTACTCACAAGTAATATATTACTTTACACATACTTGTCTCATATTAAAGTACCTTATAGCAGTACACAAGTTCCCCTCATTATTCAAAATTAGAGCATTCTTATGAAAAATTTGCTTAAAGCAAAATGGCATAAAACAAAGTAACATAGAGTATCTCCCTGCTTTCTAAATGTCGAGACATACATTAGTACCTATTTTCACTAACATAAAGAAATCCAAAGAGGGTTTTGACTTTTACAAAAACAAAACATATTATTGTACTAATGCAGGTCTTAATACAACCTTTCAGAAAATAGAGAATAATTACATTATTTATTTCTAGGCCTTTGTGCTATTTTTGTTATAAATTTTATTTATAATAAAATATTTATTAATATTATGAATCCCCAAATACACTCTTGTTGCTCAGTTGCTAAGTTGTATCTGACCATTTGTGACTCCATGGACTGCAGCATGCCAGGCTTCCCTGTCTTTCACTATATCCTGGAGATTGTTCAGACACATGTGAATTGAGTTGATGATGCCATGGAACCATTTCATCCTCTGTTATCCCCTTCTCCTTTGCTGTCAATCTTTTGCAGCATCAGGGTCTTTTCCAATCAGTCAGTTCTTTGCATCAGGTGGCCAAACTATTGGAGCTTCAGCATCAGGCCTTCCAATGATATTCAGGATTGATTTCCTTAAATTTTGGCTGGTTTGATCTCCTTGCTGCCCAAGGGAATTTCAAGAGTCTTCTCCAACATCAAAATTTGAAAACATCAGTTCTTTGGTGCTTAGCCTTCTTTATGGTCCCACTTTCACATCTGCATGTGACTACTGGAAAAACCATAGCTTTGACTACACCAACATTTGTCAGCAAAGTAATGACTCTGCTTTTTAATATGCCCTCTAGTTTGTCTCTTCAAGAAAATTAGAGATACAAAGGGAACATTTCATGCAAAGATGAGCACAATAAAGGACAGAAATGGTATGGACCTAACAGAAGCAGAAAATATTAAGAAGAGGTGGCAAGAAGACACAGAAAAACCATACCAAAAAAAAAAAAAAAAATCTTAATTACCTGGATAACCCTGATGGTGTGTCACTAACCCAGAGACAGACATCTTGGAGCATGACGTTAAGTGGGCCTTAGGAAGCATTAGTATGAGCAAAGCTAGTATCTGAGCTGTCAAATACTAAGAGATGATGCTATTAAAGTGTCGCAACCTATATGCCAGCAAATTTGGAAAACTCAGCAGTGGCCACAGGATTGGAAAAGGTCATTTTTCATTCCAATCACAAAGAAGGACAATGCCAAAGAATGTTCAAACCAATGTACAATTGCTCTCTTTTCACATGCTGGCAAGGTAATGCTCAAAATCTTTAAAGCTAGGCTTTAGCAGAATGTGAACCGAGAACTTCCAGATGTACAAGCTGGATTTAGAAAAGGCGAGGAACCAGAGATTAAATTGCCGGTGTCTTTTGGATCATATAAAAAACAAGGGAATTCCAGAAAACATTGACTTCTGCTTCATCCAGTCCAGCATTTCACATGATGTCCCCTGTATATAAGTTAAATAAGCAAGGTGACAATATACATCCTTGACATACTCCTTTCCCAATTTTGAACCAGTTTGTTGTTCCATGACCTGTTCTAACTGTTGCTTCTTAACCTGCATACAGGTTCCTCAGGAGGCAGGTCAGGTGGTCTGGTATTCCCATCTCTTTAAGAATTTTCCACACTTTGTTGTGATCCATACAATCAAAGACTTTACTGTAGTCGATGAAGCAGAAGTGGATTTTTTTTTTCTGGAATTGTCTTGCTTTTTCTATGATCCGATGGATGTTGGCAATTTGACCCCTGATTCCTCTGCCTTTTCTAAATCCTATTTGTACATGTAGAATTTTTTGGTTCACATAGTGCCTATCTTGAAGGATTTTAAGCATTACCTTTTAAAAGCATGTGAAATGAGTGCAAATTAGTTAATTGTTCTTTGAAGAAATTAAATAAAAAGTGAAAAGCTCTTTAATTACCCATATATGCTCTTTATGAATTTATATCTAGCATTACATCTAGTATAATTCTATTTGTGCCTGAAAGATTTACTTGATACATATTTTTAGGTTTTATGAGCATTTAAAAAAAATTCAGTTTTCTCTTAGAAGAGAAACTTTTGCTGGTAAAAATTGACTGTTTTGCTTCTTTCAATATTTTAAAGAAATTACCCCCATGTATTCTGGCTTGCATTGTTTCTAATGACAATTCTGTTAACATGTTAACCTGTTTTTCAGTGTATATCATGTGCCTTTTTTCCTCTGGCTTCTTTGTCTTGCTCTGTATCATTGGCCTTAAGCAAGTTGATTAATATGAAATAATTTAGTTTTTTCATAATTCTTTTTTTTTGATGTTTAACTATTCTTTTTTTTTGCCATTTTTTAAAAATTACTTTACAATATTGTATTGGTTTTGCCATACATGAACATGAATCCGCCACGGGTGTACATAATTCTTACATGTGGAGTTTGTGGAGATCATTAAATAAGCAGGTCTATATTTACTACTGTTGTTGTTCAGTCATTCAGTTGTGTCCAGCTGTTTGTGACCCATGGACTGCAGCACCCCAGGCTACCATGTCCTTCACCATGTCCCAAAGGATGCCCAAACTCATGTCCACTGAGTCGGTGATGCTATCCAACCATCTTGCCCTCTGTTATCCCCTTCTCCTGCCTTCAGTCTTTCCCAACATCAAGGTCTTTTCTAATGAGTCAGTTCCTCACATCAGGTGGTCAAGTACTGGAGCTTTAGCTTCAGCATCAGTCCTTTCAATGAATATTCAGGACTGATCTCCTTTAGGATTGACTGGTTGGATCTCCTTGCAGTCCAAGGGACTCTCAAGAGTCTTCTCCAACACCACAGTTTAAAAATTCATGTACACCCATGGCAGATTCATGTCAATGTATGGCAAAACCAATACAATATTGTAAAGTAATTAGCCTCCAATTAAAATAAATAAATTTATATTAAAAATAAATAAATAAAAATTCAATTCTTCGATGCTCAGCCTTCTTTATGGTCCAGCTCTCACATCCATGCATGACAACTGAAAAACCACAACCTTGACTATATGGACCTGGCACAGTGATGTCTCTACTTTTTAACATGCTGTCTAGGTTTGCCATAGCTTTTCTTCCATGGAGCAAGTGTTTTTTTTAATTTCATGGCTGTAGTCACCATCTGCAGTGATTTTGGAGACCCCCAAAATAAAGTCTCTCACTGTTTCCACTGTTTCCCCATATATCTGTCATAAAGTGATGGGACCAGATGCCATGATCTTTATTTCTTGGATGTTTATTATTAGATATGGAAAAAATGTGAGCTTCCCTGGTGGCTCAGTGCTAAATAATCCGCCTGCAATTCAGGATACCCTGGTGTGATCCTTGGGTCAGAAAGATCCCCTGGAGGAGAAAATGACAACCCAGTCTAGTATTCTTGCCTGGAAAATCCCACGGACAGAGGAACCTGGTGTGCTTCAGTTCATAGGGATGCAAAGAGTCAGACACGACTTAGAGATTGAACACACACACACGCGCGGAAGAAATGTTGGTCATTACTTCCTCAAATAGCTTTCTGCATTCCTCTATAGCATCTCCTTTGTGACTATAAATTGCATGTACCTTTTGCCACTTGAAATTGTCTTTAGCTCAATGTGCTCTGTTTTGTTTTTTATTTTTTTCTTATATGCTGTTCATATTGAACAGTTTCTATTGCTGTGCTTTTATGTTCAAACATCTTTTCTTATATTATGTCTTTTCAAGCATTTATCCTATGCAGTTCATGTTTCATTTCAAACATTGAAGGTTTTTCCTTAGAAATATGCTTTACATTTAAAAAATTAAATTCTAAATTTTCCTTATTTTAAATATTTCTTCATTTCTTGAATTTATGGAATGTACCTGCAATTATCATTAGCTTTATCACTAATGCCATTTCTGAATCCATTTTGACTGACTGACATTCTTCTCCTGATGAGCTATATTCTTTTCTTTTTTAATCGCTGGGAACTTTTACTGGATATTAGATATCTTGAGTTCTTATTATTGGGTTCTGATAATTTTTGTCAGTTCAATTCAGTCGCTCAGTCGTGTCCGACTCTGCCACCCCATAGACTGTAGCATGCCAGGCCTCCCTGTCCATCACCAATTCCCAGAGTTTACTCAAATTCATGCCCATTAAGTTAGTGATGCCATTCAACATCATAAGTAACATAATTGTGCTACTTGGAACATGATATCCTATGTCACATTTTTTAAATTAATTAATTAATTTTAACTTTTGACTGTGCCGGGTCTTCATTGCTTTGAGGGCAGGCTTTTCTTTAGCTGTGGCAAGTGAGGGCAACTCTCTAATTGTGGTGTGTGGGTTTCTCAGTGTGGTGGCTTCTCTTGTTGCAGAGCATGGACTCTAGGGCATGGTGGGCTGCGGTAGTTGTGGTATGCAGGCTCGGTAGTTGTGGCTCATGGGATCTAGAACACGGGGTCAATACTTGTGGCACAGAGGCTTAATTGCTTCACGGCATGTGGGATCTTCCCAGACCAGGGATCAAACTTGCACCTCCTACATTGGCAGGCAGATTCTTTACCACTGTGCCAGGAGGGACGCCTCAGTTAATTTTAGACAGAGTCAGAGCTACATTTAGTCCTTTCCCCACTAAATGAAACGTGACTCTTAGTCTCTCACCCAATGCCTCAGAAGTGAGGAGGTTTTTCACACTGATTGCTCTTAGCAGATACTGTTCTTTCATGTCTTACATTTGGGGGGAAAACAAATGTTCAGACCATAGCACACGCTCATGTTCATACACAAGAAAGTATTAATATAAGTTGAAACAGAAAATTTGACCTCTCAGTTAAGTACTAATATGGAATTTTTATAGGCAACATTTAAAGCAAATGTTTATGTAAATGAATATTTCTGTGCTTCATTCTTATGGGAAAAATGATGAATTAAAAATTGATCATTATTGAAATGATTTGAGGAATATGACTGGTATGTGAAAATGCACATTAAAAGGTAGAGCTGATTTAAACTTCTTATATCTTCATCTTTTGCTTTTAATGCAAATGTTAATTTTAATTAATGTGTTTCTAGATTTGGCAACATTTTTTAGTACTGCCATTTCTTTCTGAGTAGTTACCAAGGCTTTTCTCATTAAAAAAGAGCCATTGTAGTTCCAACTTTGCCTAGCACATCTAATAGTCTGAAGCAAAAAATCCTATAAAATCAGTCAATTATATTTATGGAAGGAATTTTTTTTCCAGAAAAGCAATAATAAGCTTTCAAAGCATAATATTAATAAAAACCTAAATTTAAAATAAAATAAAGGCAAGATACTCTCTTTCTGGAGGATGATAAAGCTTACAAAGTTTTGAATTTTTAAATTTTAGAGTTGTACTGGAAGAAGAAATCATTTAATAAGCTTCATTATAATTTCACAATGTTGAGGGCATGTTTGAGAGTGCTTTTAAAATGCAGTACACCTATGGGAATTTCTAAAAATAAGATTTTATATCATGTCATTTTCCTCATATAGGCAGAATAATATTTTCATGTCAAATGTAATCAATGTATGAATGATTCTTTCATCAAATTCAGTATATTAAACTGTATTTTCTGGAGAATTTTAAGATTTCTTAATATTTGTCAAGCTACTCTAATTTTAAAAAGAAAGAATAAAAGAGAGAAAGAAAAAAAAGGAAAATAAGAGACAAGTGGAAAGAAGAGAGAGGGGAAGAAATTAAGGAAATGACTGAGAGTGGGAGAAATAATGGAGGGAGCTAAAGAAAGCTGGAAGAAGTCCTACTCATCTAAGAATAAAGACCATCCAATGAGGGGCTTCCCTAGTGACTCAGTGAAGAATTTGCCAGCCAAGGCAGGAGACATGTGTTCTTTCTCTTATCCAGAAAGTTCCAACATGCCACAAGCAACTAAGCCTGTGCACCGTAACTAATGAGCCTGTGATCTAGAGCCTGGGAACCACATGCCACAGCTACTGAAGCCCGTGTGCCCTGGAGCCTCTGCTCTGCAATAGAAGAAGCCTTGACAATGAGAAGACTATGCACTGCAACTAAAGAATTGCCATCACAACCAGAGAAAAGACCGCTGGAGCAACAAAGACCCAGTACAGCCAAAAAATACATCAAATTATCAAAAGAATCACCCAGTGAAAATTATTCATATGGCACGAAATATATGTTTCAAAACTACATCTAAAAACAAATACTGCTACACAAATTTGATTATAGCAAATCAAGTCCTAATGATAAACTATAGAAGAATATACAGGAAACTTCAGGTTTAAAATATGCCACTCATGTCTCTCATTACAAATGTATAATTCATTATATTAACATTCAAATAAGTGATTATTCAAATAATGATTATTTCCATATTTTCTATTGTCTGGGACAAATAATTCTACACAAACATCATTTTTTTGCTTGTTTTATGGGTGGATAAACTCTTTAATATTCTATGTTTATTTAAACATAGTATTCTATATAGCAGTACTCTTTATAAAACTTTCTACCATCAATTTACAGTTCCCCAGAGAATAAATTTCTGTGAACAGACCAGTGTTTAGTAATAATTACTACTAATCAGATAAAGAAAAACTATGTGAGACAGTCTAAGAATGATTAATTTACCATCAGGGACTAAAATAACTACCTGGAAAGACTCCATTAGAAGAAAGTATAGAGCTGTCAAAGGCAGACTTGATCTTTTGCCACAGAAAAAAATGTATCACCTTTGCTTTCACTGGTATAACTAATTAATATTTTGCATGGATTTGTTTAAATTAGTCCACCAGGGAGTTGGGTATTATACAAAAATAATAAAGCTGAGTACAGATGCTGACCCAAACTCAGCAAACAGTTAACCAAAAGGATGTTCAAGCTATTAAATTTCTTTTTGACTAGGAAATAAATGAGTATATATATATATATATATATGTATATTTTAACTGAACAGAAATTTTAAAAGAACTCCTTGAATAAATAGAATTTTTCCCAAAAAAGTTATTTTTTTCTCTTCCAAAATTATAAAAGTCTCTTTAAGTTCTTTTTTTTGTTTGTTTTGGTAGAATTTTTAATCCCATTTCTAATGTTAGGTAGAATATTACAAGTGAATACATTCAAAACATGGGTAAAGATTTAATTTATCTAACTAAAATATTTTAATAATGTTTTACAATATCATTTTATATATATTTATAATTTGATTTATTGTCTTAATAAATTGACTAATTTAATTGAGGAAGCAGTGTTAGAACAGCAAGAAGCATAGTCTTTCAGGCAGGACTGCCTGGGTTCATATGTCATTGCTGCCTGTCATTAGCTATAATCTTGATTCTGTTACTTAAATTCTCTTATCTGATTCATTTCTCTAATTGATAAAATGAAAGCTATGGGATAATAATGCAAATAATGTAGGAAAATCACATTCAGTTCCGTTCAGTTCAGTTTAGTTCAGTTGCTCAGTCGTGTCTGACTGTGTGACCCCATGAACCGCAGCATGCCAGGCCTCCCTGTCCATCACCAACTGCCGGAGTCCACCCAAATCCATGTTCAATGAATCAGTGATGCCATTCAACCATCTCATCCTCTGCGGTCCCCTTCTCCTCCTGCCCTCAATCTTTCCCAGGATCAGGGTCTTTTCAAATGAGTCAGATCTCCGCATCAGGTGGCCAAACTTTAGAGTTTCAGCTTCAGGATTAGTCCTTCCAGTGAAAACCCAGGACTGATCTCCTTTAGGATGGACTGGTTGGATCTCCTTTGCAGTCCAAGGGACTCTCAAGAGTCTTCTCCAACATCACAGTTCAAAAGCATCAATTCTTTGGCACTCAGCTTTCTTTACAATCCAAGTCTCACATCCATACATGACCACTGGAAAAACCATAGCCTTGACTAGATGAACATTTGTTGGCAAAGTAATGTCTCTGCTTTTCAATATGCTGTCTAGGTTGGTCATAACTTTCCTTCCAAGGAGCAAGCGTCTTTTAATTTCATGGCTGCAATCACCAATCACAGTGATTTTGGAGCCCAGAAAAATAAAGTCAGCCACTATTTCCACTGTTTCCTCATCTATTTGCCATGAAGTGATGGGACCGGATGCCATGATCTTAGTTTTCTGAATGTTGATCTTTAAACCAACTTTTTCACTCTCCTCTTTCACTTTCATCAAGAGGCTCTTTAGTTCTTCTTTCTGCCATAAGGGTGGTGTCATGTGCATATCTGAGGTTATTGATATCACATTAAGATAATGCAAATTACAGGTGAGATTTTAATAAAAAGTAGTTGCTTTACTCATCATCATTAGCATCATCACCATCATCATTTTATTCAATAAATCATACTAAATTATTTTTAAAAGTAACTTTTTTAAATGAGAGAATTTGAAAGTGTTAATTAATATCCTCCTCTTTACAAAAAAGGGACAGTTTTTTAGGTAAATTTTTATATACACTGGAAATCACAGATACTAAACAATAAAAAAAATTGAAAGATACATTATTCATACTATTTAACATACATTTAAAAGTCATATGGAAAAATTAGTTTTCTAAAAAGTCAAGATCACACATCTTCTCAATTTCTTTATATTCATTGCATTAATTTGATTTTGAAGTTTGCTACATACAAATTCATTCAAGTAATGTAGTCATAACTTAGTGGGAAATTTTATGTCATAGATCTTTCAACCAGAAGGCCTCAAGGACACTTTTGAATATGAGCTAGTGAATCCGAAATATCCCTCATCATCTATCATAGATTGATGCCCTTCTTGGGAGTTGGCTGATTTGTCGTAAGCTGGATATTCAAGTTACTGACTTACATTCTGTCTCCTAGGCTCTGAACTTTTATGTCTCTAGGTAAAAAATGTACCTCTTTGATTCAGCGTGTGTGTGTGTGTGTGTGTGCACTCTGTGCGTGTGCACGCATACATGAATTATGTACACACACTTATTTTGTTTAATTTTATTCTTTGATCTTAAGTCACACGTTGTGTAGAGAAAAAAATGAAATGTGCAGAAGAAAAGAAACTTTCTCCGTGACTTAATACCAATAGAGATAAAATTCTCAAAATATATTACCTAGTCCTTGAAGATGAAAGTGAAAAGGATGAAAAATTAATGCAAATATGACAAAAATAGCACAATCTACAAAGGGTTAGCATTGTTCTCCTTTTACATTATCATTTCTACAACACTTTTTATTATTATTTTACATATTAAATTTTACATTAAAAATAAAACAAAATTTTAATTTCCCATGTAGTACCTTTTTAGTTATATATCAGTTGTATCTCTTTTCTTTATTGATCTATCTTAGGGACAAAACGATACACCTCAGAGAGTTCCCAATGTAGGACAGTTCAGTTCAGTTCAGTCACTTAGTTGTGTCCGACTCTTTGCCACCCCGTGGGCTACACTGTGCCAGGCTTCCCTGTCCATCACCACCTCCTGGAGGAGCTTACTCAAATGCAGGTATGTGGCTCTGAAATCTGTCACCATGTTCTCACGATGGCCATGCTTTCCACTGGCTCCTCCCAGCCAATGATGGAGTGAGTGTACGGGGGAGCTTGTACAGGAGTTAGGGTAAAGCAACAAATTAGGACCTGCTCTTAGACTTGTAAGGGCTCTTGCTGTGATATATTTAGATAACTGGGAGGCAAAATATTCTTTATCATTTACATATCACTTCAGTTATTTTTTGCCTATGTCTTTTACATAAGATTTTCTGAAAATATGTTTTCAGAAACATATGAAAATATGAAGCGTTTACTAGAGTTTCAGTTATACTTATGATAAATTTATGGGCTCGTCTCACTTCTCCAAGAGTATATCAGACCTTGATCCTGGGAAAGACTGGGGGCAGAAGGAGAAGGCTGCAACGGAGGATGAGATAATTGGATGGCATCACTGACTCAATGGATCTGAGTTTGAGCAAACTCCAGGAGATGGTGAAGGACAAGGAAGCCTGGCGTGCTGCAGTCCATAGAGTCACAAAGCGCTAGACAGGACTGAGCGACTGAAGAACAACAACATACCATTCTTTTGTTTTGTCCTACAGTCAAATGGAACATTTTTGTCAAAATTGTTCAGACACGTTTCTTTTTGCTTGTGGTTATGTATATGTTAACTATACTTGCATATGGAAAGTAAGCTGCTGCTGCCGCTAAGTCGCGTCAGTCGTGTCCGACTCTGTGCGACCCCATAAACGGCAGCCCTCCAAGGCTCCCCTGTCCCTGGGGTTCTCTAGGCAAGAACACTGGAGTGGGTTGCCGTTTCCTTCTCCAGTGCATGAAAGTGAAAAGTGAAAGTGAAGTCGCTCAGTCCTGTCCGACTCTTAGCGACCCCGCGGACTGCAGCCCACCAGGCTCCTCCTTCCATAGGATTTTCCAGGCAAGAGTACTGGAGTGGGGTGCCATTGCCTTCTCCTGGAAAGTAAGCTAATGACTGTCAATAATCACAGTTACAATTCACCAGTATACTTTTTGTATTGAGGGAGGAAATGCAACTTTATAAATGTAAGCAAGGAATAAAGCAAATCATTTTTACATAAGTTGAATGTGGTCTAAAATTAAGTAAATTAAAAAAATTTTTTTTTAAGTGATAAAGTATCTGTTGTATAAATATGTAACATCAATAGATTTTTCTAGGTTAAAGCTAGAAGACTTTCTTCTTTCTAAAATGAAAGATTTTCTCTAAATACCCTCTGCTGCCTACTATCCAATATTCCAGGACAGAGGTAAAGTCTTCGAGTGCTTCAGCTCTTTGGGATATTTAGAAAGAAAGACTAATTAGGTGTGTGTAGCTTAGCCCTGCCTTCTTCCTTTTGCGAGAAAATCTATTCACAGAATAGTTTTTTATTGTTTCCATCATGGCTTCTGTCATAACCTAGCTAGACCTTTCTTCCATGTAGGGAAGACTGTCTGACTAGCAGAATATGCTTCCAATTTACTCAGTCTTATTCTGTGATTCAGGTAGAAATTTCATTTGAATATCAGACTGAGCTGTATCTTCTGACCTCAGCTCTATCATTATACAATTGATAATTTGCTTTTCATGGCTGGGTATGCTTGGGATAAGGTGGGAACAGTTAGGTATGAAGCATTCTGTCACTTAAGAAAGAATGGGATGTTTTTATATTTCTGTAAATAAATTTAATTATAAAATATTCATAAATCTCATATAATTTTACAATGCATAACAATTAAATTTGAAATACAAGAAACACCTCATGATATATGGGGGAAAATCCATCTCAAAATTGTTTGTTCTCAAGAAAAAACTTTTAGCCTGTGTTACATACAGACAGAATGTAAAGAAAAAGAGAGAGAGGAAAAGAAAAAAAACCTTCAGTAGTCAAAATCTTAGGTCTTTAATCTTCTAAGATGACCCAGACATAAACTCCATGTACCTTATTTTTAGGCATTAATGCTTTTCACAAAAAACTCCATTGGACCTGAGATTGTATGCTTTAGGTTTCCCACTTTTACTGTAGAGGAATGGGGTTTGAGTGAATTTGGGTAAAGTTCTTAGAGAATCTGTAAAGTTAGTGAAAAAATGACATTAATGTAGACCCTCTGAAATTTTAAAATAGAGTTGTGATTTCACAGAGTTCTACTTCTGCTGTCTCTAATCTAGTTTTAATAATATTCTTTTATTTTATTTTATTATTTTTTAATTTAATTTAATTTTATTTTAAAATTTTACAATATTGTATTGGTTTTGCCGTATATCAAAATGAATCCGCAACAGGTTTTTGAAATTTCAGATGTGATATCTGATATTACAAGAATGAAATATGTATATGTAAATATAATATACATATATATGCATAAAGGTAAAATATGGGGCTGAATGCATCTAATATTTGGGGAAAAAATCTGGTCATTAACAGGGTAGATAACTTGTTTTAAGTAATTCATATAAGTAATTTTGTTCTGCAGTATGTCACATAAGATATTGTATAGCCTCTAAGAAGGCTTAGAAGTTTAAAATCTACATTTAAATTCTAATGCATGCAAACTTAGACCTGTGCAAATGAGATTATTAGGTTAGTGTTAGAAATTTTTAAAATTTCAATTTAAATGTATAAATCCTATGAAGGTAAAGATTTAGAGCAATACTTGTGCTTTGATGTTACCTCTGAGAACCTGTTTGAAATAATTAAGGGTTTGCTTACAGACAGATGTTATAGGAAATTGTAAAGGAGGTGGTTTGATATTGCTTTGCTGTTACCATATATTCTTTTTTTTGTCTACTGCTTTGCAGTTTCCCAATTTCATCAATGACAATGCTGTCCTAATCTATAAAATAAATAAGATTTATTTGTTTTGGGGTTCAGTTCAGTTCAGTTGCTCAGTTGTGTCTGACTCCTTGTGACCCCCATGGACTGAGGCATGCCAGGGTTCCCTGTATGTTACCAAGACCCAAAGCCTGCTCAAACTCATGTCCATCGAGTCAGTGATGCCATCCAACCATGTCATCCTCTGTCATCCCCTTCTCCTCCTGCCTGCAATCTTTACCAGCATCAGGGTCTTTTCCAATGACTCAGTTCTCCCCATCAGTTGGCCAAAGTATTTCAGTTTCAGCTTCAGCACCAGTCCTTGCAATGAATATTCAGGACTGATTTCCTTAAGGATTGACTGGTTGGATCTCCTTGTAGTCCAAGAGATTCTAGATTCTTCTCCAACCCTTGTTCAAAAGCATCAATTCTTCAGCATTCAGCATCTTTATGGTCCAATTCTCACATCCATACATCAGTCAGTCAGTTCAGTCGTTCAGTCATGTCCGACTCTTTGAGACCGCATGAATTGCCGCATGCCAGGCCTCCCTGTCCATCACCAACTACCGAAGTTTACCCAAACTCATGTCCATTGAGTCAGTGATGCCATCCAGCCATCTCATCGTCTGTCGTCCCCTTCTCCTCCTGCCCCCAATCCCTCCCAGCATCAGAGCCTTTTCCAATGAGTCAACTCTTCGCATGAGGTGGCCAAAATATTAGGCTTTCAGCTTCAGCATCAGTCCTTTCAATGCACACCCAGGACTGATCTCCTTTAGAATGGACTGGTTGGATCTCCTTGCAGTCCAAGGGACTCTCAAGAGTATTCTCCAACACCACCGTTCAAAAGCATCAATTCTTCCATGTTCAGCTTTCTTCACAGTCCAACTCTCACATCCATACATGACCACTGGAAAAACCATATCCTTGACTAGTCAGACCTTTGTTGGCAAAGTAATGTCTCTGCTTTTCAATATGCTATCTAGGTTGGTCATAACTTTCCTTCCAAGGAGTAAGCATCTTTTAATTTCATGGCTGCAATCACCATCTGCAGTGATTTTGGAGCCCTGCAAAATAAAGTCTGACACTGTTTCCACTGTTTCCCCATCTATTTGCCATGAAGTGATGGGACCAGATGCCATGATCTTTGTTTTCTGAATGTTGAGTTTTAAGCCAACTTTTTCACTCTCCTCTTTCACTTTCATCAAGAGGCTTTTTAGTTCCTCTTCACTTTCTGCCATAAGGGCGGTGTCATCTGCATATCTGAGGTTATTGACATTTCTCCCAGCAATCCTGATTCCAGCTTGTGCTTCTTCCAGCCCAACATTTCTCATGTTGTAATCTGCATATAAGTTAAATAAGCAGGGTGACAATATACAGCCTTGACATACTCCTTTTTCCTATTTGGAAACAGTCTGTTGTTCCATGTCCAGTTCTAACTGTTGCTTCCTGACCTACATACAGGTTTCTCAAGAGGCAGGTCAGGCTGCCAGGAGCGAGTTCCGCCCGTGGCAAAGGTCATGAGGAAGGAGGCTTGGCATACGCAAAGACGGGATCAAGCCTCAAGAGTCCCCCTGGAAATTCTCGAGCATCTACCCCCAAAACCAGAGTCTGCCTACTTTCTGCTTTGTGCTCTCACCTACACCTCTGACTTTACAGGGGCTGTCCCCTACTACCTCTCTCTGAAAAAAGAGTTAACTTATAGCTCCAGTTAAAAGTTCCTGGGTGTGATAGTGTTTCAACCTACAAACTCCTTTGGAAGTCCTCTAGCCTGCCTGAATAGGTTTTTCCGGCCACATGTGATTGCTCAGAGCCTCCCAACTGTGAGAGGCATGAGATGTTCTAAACTGTCTAAATACAGATTCCTTTGAACAGTTAAAAGATTGATTAGAAATTGTATTGGTGAAGGGTTTTTCACTTGTTGGGCCAATGTTTGCTGCTAAGTCTCCATATCCCTTACCTGCTGTGTCCCTGGCAGTGTATTGATTAATATGATTGGTGTAAGTAGTAGTTTTAATGTTTGTAAAATTAGGCCCTTGAGTTAATTCTTTTTCTTGTTACAGCCCACCACACCTTTGCCCTATAGGAATGCAACTTTAATGCTTTTGGAGGGTGGCGCCTGCCTAATCATCTTTAGAGAAAAATAAGTTTTCTGAAGAAAGGATCTTAAAATGTTAACAGGCCTCCGGACCAGAAGATGATGCAAATCACCTAAACTTTTGCATATGATAAGTTTGCAGGAAGAAAGCCTGGCTTACTGCATGACTCTACCCCTTCCCCCGTTATCCTCTATGCATAACTTAAGGTATAAAAACTACTTTGGAAAATAAAGTGCAGGCCTTGTTCACCAAAACTTGGTCTCCCCATGTCGTTCTTTCTCTCACCTTTTGGCTGAATTATTCAGCCTCTTTTTTCCACTGAATTTCCTCACTGTGCTATCTTTATTTAACCACTCTTTATATCCTTAATTAACGCTTAATTGATCTATTGTTTCCTGATGATCGCCAAAGCCGTCTCCCCTTCGAATACCCTGGATCCACCGGGGCTGGACCCTGGCATCAGGTGGTCTGGTATTCCCATCTCTTGAAGAATTTTCCACAGTTTATTGTGATCCACACAGTCAAAGGCTTTGGCATAGTCAATAAAGCAGAAATAGATGTTTTTCTGGAACTCGTTTGCTTTTTCGATGATCCAGCGGATGTTGGCAATTTGGTCTCTGGTTCCTCTTCCTTTTCTAAAACCAGCTTGAACAAATTGAAGTTCATGGTTCACGTATTGCTGAAGCCTGGCTTGGAGAATTTTGAACATTACTTTACTAGTGTGTGAGATGAATGCAATTGTGTGGTAGTTTGAGCATTCTTTGGTGTTGCTTTTCTTTGGGATTTAATGACTAGTGGAAAAACCATGCATTTGACTAGACAGACCTTTGTTGGCAAAGTAATGTCTCTGATTTTCAATATACTGGTCATAGCTTTTTTCCAAGGAGCAAGCATCATTTGATTTCGTGGCTGCAGTCACCATATGCAGTGATATTGGAGCCCAAGAAAATAAAGTCTCTCACTGTTTCCATTGTTTTCCCATCTATTTGCCCTGAAGTGATGCAACTGGATGCCATGATATTGGTTTTTTGAACGATGATTTTTTTTTTTAATTAATTTTATTTTATTTTTAAACTTTACATAATTGTATTAGTTTTGCCAAATATCAAAATGAATCCACCACAGGTATACATGTGTTCCCCATCCTGAACCCTCCTCCCTCCTCCCTCCCCATACTTG
>NW_011495086.1:1413454-1447392 GCF_000754665.1 Bison bison bison
TTGCACCAGCCCCAAGCATCCAGTATCGTGCATTGAACCTGGATTGGCATCTCGTTTCATACATGATATTTTACATGTTTCAATGCCATTCTCCCAAATCTTCCCACCCTCTCCCTCTCCCACAGAGTCCATAAGACTGTTCTATACGTCAGTGTCTCTTTTGCTGTCTCGTATACAGGGTTATCGTTACCATCTTTCTAAATTCCATATATATGCGTTAGTATACTGTATTGGTGTTTTTCCTTCTGGCTTACTTCACTCTGTATAATAGGCTCCAGTTTCATCCACCTCATTAGAACTGATTCAAATGTATTCTTTTTAATGGCTGAGTAATACTCCATTGTGTATATGTACCACTGCTTTCTTATCCATTCATCTGCTGATGGACATCTAGGTTGCTTCCATGTCCTGGCTATTATAAACAGTGCTGCGATGAACATTGGGGTACACGTGTCTCTTTCCCTTCTGGTTTCCTCAGTGTGTATGCCCAGCAGTGGGATTGCTGGATCATAAGGCAGTTCTATTTCCAGTTTTTTAAGGAATCTCCACACTGTTCTCCATAGTGGCTGTACTAGTTTGCATTCCCACCAGCAGTGTAAGAGGGTAGAGGGTGTGGAGAAAAGTGAACGATGATTTTTAAGCCAACTTTTTCACGCTCCTCTTTCACTTTCATCAAGAGGCTCTATAGGTCTTTACTTTCTGCCATAAAGGTGGTGTCATCTGCGTATTTGAGGTAATTGATATTTCTCCTGGTAATCTTGATCCCAGCTTATGCTTCATCCAACCTGGCATTTCACATGATGTACACTGCATATAAGTTAAATAAACGGGGTGACAATATACAGCCTTGACATACTCCTTTCCCAGTTTGGAACCAATCGATTGTTCCACGTCTATTTCTAACTGTTGCTTTTTGACCTGCACACAAATTTCTAAGGAGGCAGCTCAGGTGGTCTGGTATTCCCATCTCTTGAAGAATTTTCCATGGTTTGTTGTGCTTTGGGGTTACAATTAGCAATTAAGTTGATCTTAGAAGAAGACAAAAGAAAACTGGACTTGAATTTTCTTTTAAGAATATATGGGCTTCCCGGTGGCCCACTGTTTAAGTGTCTGCCATGCAATTCAGGGGACACAGTTTGATCCCTGGTCCAGAAAAATCCCACGTGCCACAGAGCAACTAAGCCCATAAGTGTGCTTAGTCGCTAAGTCACGCCCAACTCTTTGTGATCCCATGGACTGCAGCACCCCAAGCTCCTCTGTGCATGGGGATTCTCCAGAAAAGAATACTGGAGTGGGTTGCCATGCCCTTCTCCAGGGGATCCTAACAACCCAGGGATTAAACCCAGGCATCCCGGATTGCAGGCATATTCTTTTACCGACTGAGTCACAGAGAAGCCCTAGAATACTGGAATGGGTAGCATATCCCTTCTCCAGAGGATCTTCCCAACCCAGGAATAGAACCAGGGTCTCCTGCATTGCAGGTAGATTCTTTACCAGCTGAGCTACCAGGGAAGTCCAACTAAGCTCATAAACAACTACTGAGCCCATGCACCCAAGAGCCCATGCTCCACAATAAGAGAAGCCACCCTAATGAGAAGCCCATGCATCACAACTAGAGAGAAGCCCTGCTCAGTCCAAGAAGAGAAAGTCCCCACATAGCAACAAAGCACTGGCACAGCCAAAACTAACTTAAATAAATAAATAAAATTTAAAAAAGATAAAGAATGTACATTAATAAGATACTCTGATATTAGGCCAACTCCACATGTTTCCAGGTTTAATCACTTATCGTTTCCATTGCCTTTCATACCATAGCTTCAACATAGAGCAAGGGACATTTCTTCATGTCTTTCCAGGTTTTTCATTGAGACTAAGAAAACAGATTCTTTATTCTTGGAATTGTTTCATAGGATAGAATCAAGGACACAGTTATAAGGAAAAAAAAAAAAAAACACAAACGTCTCCATCGTATTTCATTAATCACAATCAGGAATACAGTCTTTCAAATTCAAGAAATGGCAGTAGAAATGAAAGTGTCTTGATGGTCTTGGTCCAGTCAGGATAAAGCCCTGGAATCTGATAAGGGATCACATTCTGTGGTGCAGTGGTGTAGAACAGAACAAAACAAACATCTTCTTGGGAAGGAAAAAGGCAGAAACTGACATTGGCTAGATAGTCAGCTGGGGCAGCCATGTCATTTAACTGACTAGAATAATTATTATTTTTTTAGAAAGGGTGGTAAAACAGTTGTATAAAATAGTAAAGGTACAAGTATTGCTGCTAATAAGCAACAGACATGGGAGTCAATTTTGGGTAGATTTTACAGGATCCATTTCAGTATGAAGGAAACCGTCTATTAGCATGTTTAGGTAAAATAAATGTTCTTCATGTTAAATATCAATTGTTACCTCATTTAAACAGAAATGCAGGTGAATGGGTATATTTAAATAAATATATTTTTAATTATTAATTTTATCAATTTATTATGCTTAACGGAGAAGGCAATGGCACCCCACTCCAGTATTCTTGCCTGGAGAATCCCATGGATGGAGGAGCCTGCTAGGCTGCAGTCCATGGGGTCGCTGGGAGTCGGACAGGACTGAGCAACTTCACTTTCACTTTTCACTTTCCTGCATTGGAGAAGGAAATGGCAACCCGCTCCAGTGTTCTTGCCTGGAGAATCCCAGGGACGGCGGAGCCTGATGGATTGCCGTCTATGGGGTTGCACAGAGTCGGACACGACTGAAGCGACTTAGCAGCAGCAGCAGCATTATGCTTAAAAATAGAACATTTTGCAAGGGGTGAACATGGATTGAGTTTCCCTGGTGGCTCAGACAAAGACTCTGCCTGCAGTGTAAGAGTTCTGATTTCAGTCTCTGGATTGGAAAGATTCCCTGTAGAAGGAAGTGGCTACCCATACCAGTATACTTGCCTGGAGAATTCCATGAACAGAGGAGCCTGGCAGGCTACAGTCCATGGGGTCACAAAGAGTTGGACATGACTGATTACATAGATTACTATTTATATGCTAGACTCATTTCTCTTTTAACAATTCTTGATGATGTTTTGTTCTATAATAGCACATTATGGGCTTCTGTTCATCAAAGCAATTGTTTGATAATACCAGAAAAAATGGCTGAACTGTGGATTTGCTTATTTGTTAATAATATTAGTAGCTCAGAATGTAACTGTGAATATCCCACAGTAGAAACTCAATGTTTCTTTGATGGATGTGTGAATAGTCAATGCCATTTACTCACAATTTCCTATATGCCAGAAACTTTACTAGTGGTGGTTGGTGGTTTACACACTCAGTCATGTCCAATTCTTGTGACCTATGGGCTGTAGTTCATCAGGCTCCTCTGTCCATAGGATTTTCCAGGCAAGAATACTCGACTGAGTTACCATTTCCTTCTCCAGCGTTTCCTCCCAACCCAGGGACTGAACCTAGGTCTCCTGCACTGCAGGCAGATTCTTTTCTGACTGAGCCACCAGAAAAGCCCTAGAAACTTTACTATCACTTATTTAATACTAACAACATCATTGCAAGGTTAGTGGTAGTTTTCCCATTTAACAGAAGGGATGACACATATTAAATAATTTTCTCTGAAGACAAATATTAGATGACACCCCATTTTCTTAAAGAAACCGTGTATTGTTTTTTATAAGCAATATAATCAATGAAAATATTGTCAAAAAGAATGGTGGAAAGAATGGTTGTTTGCCATTAAACAGAAGTTTTGCTTAACAGTGAGAGATACATTTTCTCATTAGCTCAGAGCAAGGTGATATATTCAATAATAGGCATAAAAAATTGGCATAAGTTTTTATAATTAACATGACAGAAGTCTTTTAGTATGACTAAAGATGTTTACAACCTGTAACTATGTCTGCAGCAATGGCTTAACTTTTTCAACCGTATCAGAACTTAAACTGACTTAAATTATCATAATACATAGTCTAAGTTGTTTACACTAAATTAGAAGTGACCTCAATTTCTATAATAGAAATAAGCTATATATTATGTAGCTTTATATAAAAGCTACATTTGTGTATACTTTATAATATTTTAGTAGTGTAATCTAATGCCAAATGCACTTGAAACATCCTATTTCTTTCTTTTGTGTGTGTGTGTGGAAGGTGCCTATGATCTATAAAAGGCAAGAAATCTCATTTGAATAGAGGCAAAGGATGAGTTATTACTTATGCATAGAAAAATTTTTTAGGATTCAGCTGTGGCAGTGATAGATGGATAGACTGCTAAGAAACCATTTGAGACTTCTGTGATTAGGTTAGACAGGTCCCAACTCCTATTAGTGAGTGTTGCCTTGTTCTGTTACAGAGAGGAGGCAGCTGTCTTCTTCAGTTTTCCTGTGGTGCTGCCTGCTTTAACCAAGTCTGTAACATTTTCGATAAGCAAATCAGGAAGGACTTCACAGACAGATGGCAAAGCTGCCTATGCATTCTCATTTATATGCAACCTTGGTTCCTAACTGTACTTGAGCCATAAGCAGGGATTTTGTGTTCCCACTGGACTGGTTTTAAGTGCTAGGCAGACAAGTCAAATCTATCTTGGTCCATGTTTTCCTAATATGATTTAATTCAGTGGAGTTATGCCAAGTGTTTATCAAAAGAATTTTTGAAACTAAAATCTTGGCTGACTGCAAAAATTAATACCAACCATAGCTAGTGAGAAGAGTGCCCTAGGAGACCTATTCATATAGGAAATGAAGACTAGATTATATAATTTATAAGCTAAAATTAAATGAAAACATAAAAAATAAACTCTACTTGGGATTTTGAATTGCCTAAACATAATGTTGGGCATTAAACTGCCTGCATTACACTAGTCAAATTATGTATTTTCCATTATGGAATGATCTGAAGATAAACTAACATCAAAAAATATATAAACACTCTAACTTTGGCTTATAACCTTACATACACTTTTGATAATATACCAAATAAATAGCATATATAAATTTTTAGGTTACTGGATCAAACTTTTTGATACAATAACTAAAACTTTAGTTGTGATTCATCAGAATAAGTAGTGCTTCATAAAATCATAAAAGCATATATTTTATTTAAAAGAAAAAGTTACTAGAGCAAAGATGAATATAAGTAATTAGCTTTAATTAACTATTTTTGACTTAATGAATTTTTAAGTTATGATATAGAGCCTACTTGTATTTCAAAATATCATGGTGAGAAAACTAGTTCTTATAATGTTTTTGTTTTCCATGACTCATCAGTTCAGTTCAGTTCAGTCGCAGAGTTGTGTCCAACTCTTTTCAACCCCATGGACTGCAGCATGCCAGACTTCCCTTTCCATCACCAATTCCCGGAGCTACTCAAACTCATGTCCGTTGAGTTGGTGATGCCATCCAACCATCTTATCCTCTGTTGTCCCCTTCTCCTTCTGCCTTCAATCTTTCCCAGCATCAGGGTCTTTTCAAATGAGTCAGTTCTTCACATCAGGTGGCCAAAGTATTGAAGTTTCATCTTCAACATCAGTCCTTCCAGTGACTCATAGTCAAACTTATAAAAATAGTTTATGTATTATATTTTATAGTAAAGTAATATTTTATCCCTGGAGAAGGGAATGACAACCCACTCCAGGAATCTTGCCTGGAGAATCCTATGGACAGAGGAGCCTGACAGGCTACAGTCCATGGAGTTGCAAAGAGTTGGACACAACTAAGCAACTAACATACATGATATTTTATCATTAGAAAAAAGTACGGAATTTTAAAAAGATTTGAAAAAAAATCTATAATTCTGTCACCACAAAACAATATCAGCATCATACACATTTCATTCACATATTAAACATAGTTGAGATAACTCTGTATAAACAAATTATTGTCTTCTATTTCTTACTAAACTCTATACCCTAGGGTACCCCTAAGTTTATTAAATTAACTTCAAAAACATTCTTTAATCTGGACTCATGAATTTTATGAATGTATCTCTTCAGCAAAAGCCTATTGTAGATGACTATCATTTTTATACATTTGCACTATTATTAATAATTCTGTTGTGAATATTTTGGCATACTTGTTTTTAGTTTCAGTGATTTCCTTAAAAAAAAGATTCCTAGGTTAGAATTATACTGACAAGTGAGGCTTTTTTAAACTTTTATTGCATAGTGACAGATAGCCTTCAGAAAAATTTATGGTGATTTATTTTATCACCATTATTATGTGTGCTGGTGAAACATTGCTAACTATGTCAGTTAGGATATGTTTAATTGCAAATAATATAAAATATCAATATGATTGTATAAATTTTCTGATAAGCAGTTTGTTGATGGGACAGGAATCATGAGTGGTTAGTTCTGTGATATAAAGCATATATAGACCCAGGTTATTTTTTTCCTTTTCTCTCCTAATCTCAGTGTTGAATTTATCCATATGTTGCTAGAATTCTGAGAATTGTCAGAAACCTGAATTTCCAGGCATCATTTAAACATAATGTCTTTAGGGCAAAAAAAAACACAAGATAAATCATTGTTTACTATGGTTATATCTTAGGAAAAAGCAAACTTTTCACAAAAATGAACAAAAATTAGTCCCTTTTGACTCATGGCTGAGAATTTGCTTATGTTCTGAGACAAAGTTAAAAGTATTTGTCTAATTGTCTACCATTCAATTATGACAAAAGAATAAATAGTTATACAATAAAAAAAAAAAAAACCACAAATGAAAAGGAGATAAAAGGAACACTCTGTTGGCTAAGCTGTCTCACATAGATGTTAGTTCCACCTTCTGAGAAAAGTCTTCCTTCATTGTTTATCATCTGCTGCGTCCATAGGGAAGATGGGCTTCACAACTTGAGTGACCTCCTTGTTGCTCTGTTGTCTGCAGATCAACTCTGTTTAAATGCGAAACAAATGTGACCACATTTTTACCTGGAAAATATAGGATGTTAACTTTCTCCACTCTCATAATGTCACATTTCAGTATTGTTTACATACTGTTTTTCATTTTCTGGTGCCAGAATCTATATGAGATTACTTTCAAGTAGCAGGAAGCAATAGCATCCACTCAAACTGGCTTTATAATACAAGCACATGTATTATCAGATATAGCAGGTAATCTAGAATTAGAAATCTTGATAACTACATAATTTTGTTGTTGTTTAGTCGCTAAGTCCTGTTTGACTCTTTTGTGACCCCTTGTACGGTAGCCCACCAGGCTCCTTCTGTCTACGCAAAATTGTAATGTAAGTTTCTTCTACTTCCATCAGCATCTGTTGTGACTTTGACTTGAGGATGGCAATGTCAATTCAGGTGGTCTAGATACAGCAAGAGCAAGAAAACAGTTTCTGTTAGTGTGGATTTTCTAAAGAAAGAAAAATCTTTTTTTCTTTCTAGAAATTTCTGTTCAGGTTTCCACTGGTTATCCTATTTGCTAGGATCAGGCTATGTGTCTATTTATGAACTAGTAATAAGTGGCTAGAATTATGCGATTACCTTAGATCAAAAGTCTTTTTCTAGAAAGGAATGTGAATTCAAATCATTTCCAGGAACATAGTTGTATGGGAGCAGACTGTATAGATGATCAATACCAGTACAATAGTAGATGAAGTATAAGAATATTTCCCAGGCAAATGAGTTCAAAATTTCTTTTCTTGTATTTCCAATACAATGTTGGATAGAAGTGATGAGAGCAGATGGCCTTGTCTTTTTCCTTATCTGAAAAGGAAATAACTCAGTCTTGCAACATTAAGTATGATGGCTATAGAACTTTCCAAGATGCCCATTAGCAAGTTGAGGACATAACTTCCACTCCTTCTTTGCTGTGATTTTTTTCTTTTTCAAATCAGGATTGGTGATAGATTTTCTTAAATGTATTTCCTTTATCTATAGAGATGATCATGATTTTCAAAAATTATTCTAAACTTGTACTTCTGGAACGCAAACTACTTGATCATGTTCACAGAATACAACCTATACTTCCATGTTGTTGAATTCTGTTTGCTAGAGGTTTATTTACAATGTTTATACTTTTATGTTCATTAGGGATATTTTTATCCTTAGAGCATCTTTCTCTGGTTTTGGTGTCAGTAGAATTGTGACCTTATACAGTGACTTGGAAAGCAATTCCACCTCTAAAATTTGGGGGAAAGTTTAAAATTTGCCTAAGATTGGTATTATTTATTCCTTAAATATTTAGCAGAATTCACCATAAGGACCTTCAAGGTTTCATGAGAAGATTTAAATTGCAAATTCATTTGATTTAATCATTATAGATTTAATAATTTTATAAATCATATTATAGTTTTATAATTATATGATACTACATACTTCAAATGAGATTTAGTAAGTTATGTATTTCAAAAGATTTTTCCATTTATCTAAGTTGTAAATCTATTGGCATACAATTGTTAACATCCTTATTAACATTTGGCATATTATTATTTTCACATTTTCAGAATAATCTGTGGCCATGCCATGTCTCTTATTCCTGACATTAATGACATTTCTCTATCTTATTTTTATGAACCATCTGATTAGAAATTTACTTATTTTCTTGATCTTCTCAAAGAACTAGCTTTTGGTTTCATTGATTATCTCTAAAGCCTATTTTCTGCTTCACTGATTACTGCAATCATCTTTATTGTTTCCTTTCTTCTACTTATTATAGGCCTAATTTGTTCTTTGCTTTATTGTTTCTTAAGGTGAAAGCTGAGGTTATTGATTTTAGTGGCTTTCTTCTTTTCTTATATAGGCATATAATGCTATAAATTTCAAGCTAAGTGCTGTTTTAGCATTCTACTAAAATTTTATTCTGCGCGCGCGTGTCTGCGCCTTCCATCGCAGACGGCCCGCCTCTGCGCTGTCCACTGCAGCCGGATTCCATTCCCAAAGAAAGGCAATGCCAAAGATTGCTCAAACTACCGCACAATTGCAGTCATCTCCCACTCTAGTAAAATAATACTCAAAATTCTCCAAGCCAGGCTTCAGCAATCCGTGAACCGTGAACTTCCAGATGTCCAAGCTGGTTTCAGAAAAGACAGAGGAACCAGAGATCAAATTGCCAACATCCACTGGATCATCAAAAAGAATGAGAAAAACATTCCAGAAAAACATCTATTTCTGCTTTATTGACTATGCCAAAGCCTTTGACTATGTGGATCACAATAAACTGTGGAAGATTCTGAAAGAGATGGGAATACCAGAGCACCTGACCTGCCTCTGGAGAAATCTGTATGCAGGTCAAAAAGCAACAGTTAGAACTGGACATGGAACAACAGACTGGTTCCAAATAGGAAAAGGAGTACGTCAAGGCTATATACTGTCAGCCTGCTTATTTAACCTATATGCAGAGTACATCATGAGAAATGCTGGGCTGGAAGAAGCACAAGCTGGAATCAAGATTGCTGGGAGAAATATCAATAACCTCAGATATGCAGATGACACCACCCTTATAGCAGAAAGTGAAGAGGAACTAAAAAGCCTCTTGATGAAAGTGAAAGAGGAGAGTGAAAACGTTGGCTTAAAGCTCAACATTCAGAAACCTAAGATCATGGCATCCAGTCCCATCACTTCATGGCAAATAGATGGGGAAACAGTGGAAACAATGTCATACTTTATTTTGGGGTGCTCCAAAATCACTGCAGATGGTGATTGCAGCCATGAAATTAAAAGACACTCCTTGGAAGGAAAGTCATGACCAACTTAGATAGCATATTCAAAAGCAGAAACATTACTTTGCCAACAAAAGTTCGTCTAGTCAATGCTATGGTTTTTCCAGTGGTCATGTATGGATGTGAGTGTTGGACTATAAAGAAAGCTGAGCACCAAAGAATTGATGCTTTTGAACTGTGGTGTTGGAGAAGCCTCTTGAGAGTCCCTTGGACTGCAATGAGATCCAACCAGTCCATCCTAAAGGAGATCAGTCCTGGGTGTTCTTTGGAAGGAATGATGCTAAAGCTGAAACTCCAATGCTTTGGCCACCTCATGTGAAGAGCTGACTCATTGGAAAAGATCTTGATGTTAGGAGGGATTGGGGGCAGGAGGAGAAGGGGACGACAGAGGATGAGATGGCTGGATCGCATCACCGACTCGATGGACAAGAGTCTGGGTGAACTCCTGGAGTTGGTAATGGACAGGGAGATCTGACGTGCTGTGATTCATGGGGTCTCAAAGAGTCAGATATGACTGAGCGACTGAACTGAACTGAACATTTTATTTTTGTTGTAATTTCAAGTTTACTTAAATCTTATTTATAATTTCTCTTTTGAAATATTCTTTGAGCCATTGCTTGTTTCAGTTCAGTTCAGTTCAGTTCAGTCGCTCAGTCGTATCCCACTCTTTGTGACCCCATGAATCGCAGCATGCCAGGCCTCCCTGTCCATCACCAACTCCAGGAGTTCACCCAAACTCTTGTTCATCAAGTTGGTGATGCGATCCAGCCATCCCATCCTCTGTCATCCCCTTCTCCTCCTGCCCCAAATCCCTCCAAACATCAGGGTTTTTCCAATGAGTCAATGCTTCGCATGAGGTGGCCAAAGTACTGGAGTTTCAACTTTAGCATCATTCCTTCCAAAGAACACCCAGGACTGGTCTCCTTTAGGATGGAATGGTTGGATGTCCTTGCAGTCCAATGGACTCTCAAGAGGCTTCTCCAGCACCACAGTTCAAAAACATCAGTTCTTCGCCTCTCAGCTTTCTTCACAGTCCAACTCTCACATCCATACATGACCACTGGAAAAACCATAGCCTTGACTAGATGGACCTTTGTTGACAAAGTAATGTCTCTGCTTTTGAATATGCTATCTAGGTTGGTCATAACTTTCCTTCCAAGAGTAAGCGTCTTTTAATTTCATGGCTGCAATCACCATCTGCAGTGATTTTGGAGCCCCCCAAAATAAAGTCTGACATTGTTTCCACTGTTTCCCCATCTATTTCCCATGAAGTGATGGAACAGGATGCCATGATCTTAGTTTTCTGAATGTTGAGCTTTAAGCCAACCTTTTCACTCTCTTCTTTCACTTTCATCAATAGGCTTTTTAGTTCCTCTTCACTTTTTGCCGTAAGGATGGTGTCATCTGCATATCTGAGGTTATTGATATTTCTCCCAGCAATAGTATCCTATTTTGTTTCTGATAGTTTGGAGATTTTAAAGGGTTGTTTTGTTATTTATTTCAAATTTTATTAGATTCAAAGTTTTGTATAAATTGTATGCTTATAAATTTATTGAGATATTCATGGCTATAACATAGTGTTAATGTATTTTGAAAAAAATTACATGTATTTAAGAATATAACATGTATTTGCTGCTATTGGTGAAATGTTACATAAATATCAAATATAAGTGACACGGAAGGACACCTTGACAGCACTTAAGAGGAAAACTTTAGGGATTTTTTTCTAATGCTTAAACATTGTGCCAAGTAAAAACTTTAAGCAAGGTATATTGCCAATTATAATCACTAGTAAATTTCTCAGTTTTTAAACTATATTATAATTCAATTTATTCCATATTTCTTTAGGTTTAGATTTGCTGCCATCCAACTTTTTCATGTCTTATAAATATTTAGATTAAAAAAACAAGAAAATAAATTTATCTTAGAACAATTCAATGTTGATTGTATAATCAGTTGTGACTGGTTCATTTAAAATGCACATGGACAAAATACATTATACATAATATTTGAATCGGTTTATGTGGGAAGAAACAAATGTGTCTGTATCCAAAAGCTATTTTGCATTTTAGAAAATTTAAAACAAAAATGATTTTCCCAGGATAGTTAAATTAAATTTAACAAAGATCTGGCATGTTTAATGATTATTTACTTTGAACAATTATGCCCCATATCCTAGTACATTCCCTTAAGCAGTTTATTTGAGTGAGCAACACATGCAAACTTATTATTTAGTGAACTTCAATTTTAGAAGAGTTTTAGACCTACAGATCTAAAGAAAAATTGCAAAGATAGTAGGTGGACTTTTGAACTATAATCTTTTATCTCTTAGAATTCAAAGATGGAGTGGTGTGATACACCCTGAAGACATAATATACCACTGAGAACCCAAAGTAAATTGGAATGTTTTGGTTTTTTGATTTAGAAACTCAAAAATATTATTTTTTGTTTCCTTTAATTTTTCCTTGGAGAACATAATCTGTGTTGTGATGTCAAACTCATTTTAAGTTTAGATGCCCACAGGCAAGTTGTTTTCTCTAATTAAAACAAACAGAGTACAGATTTCCTACACTTATGTCTCTGATGGTAGAAATTGTACTTTGATGTTTCAAAAGGTTCCTCAGCAGTTAAACTTCCTCACTTTGATAATGCTACTTTTTCAGTCATCTAAAATCGTTATGAAAGAATATTTAACACACCAAAATCATCTCATTCTTGTGTACTATTTAATAATTGGGATCTTTGGGACCTTTTGCCCCAAATCTTTCACAGTCATTACAATTTTTTCTATCAGAAGACATTATGAAAAAATATTTACACTTAAAATGTTTAGTTATCAGAAACTATTCAACAAAGCTCTATTAATTCAACAAATTCTAACGTTGTTGTTGCTGTTCAGTCACTAAGTTGTGTCCAGCTCTTTGCAATTCCATAGACTGCAGAACACCAGGCTCCTCTGTCCTCCTGTCTCCTGGAGTTTGCTCAGATTCATGTCTATTAAGTCCGTGATGCTATCTAACGATCTCACCCTCTGCCACCCGCCGCTGTTTGCCTTCAAGCTTTCCCAGCATTAGGGTCTTTTCCAATGAGTTCACATCAGGTGGCCAAAGTATTGGAACCTCACCTTCAGCAACAATTCTTTCAATGAATATTCAGAGTTGATTTTTCTTTAGAATTGACTGGTTTGACTTCCTTGCAGTCCAAGGGACTCTCAAGAGTTCAGGATTGAAATTTTGAAAGCATCAGTTCTTTGGTTCTCAGCCTTCTTTATGGTCCAGCTTTTGCATCCATACATCACTACTGGGAAAACCATAGCTTTGACTATATGGACAAATTTCATGCTCAATTTTTTTAGCCAAATTATTTTTTGTGATCCCCTTTAATATATATATTTTATATTGGAATGTATTTCATATTGGAATGTATGATATATTTAGTGCCTTCCAAAAAGCTGAGGAAAATGAGAAGCTAAAGAGTGTATAAAGTAAAATAAATTTTTAAGGAAGACATTTATAACGTTAATTTTTGAAGGAAAAACACTTAAATTTCAATATAACTCAATTTTCATGTTATACTTATGTTATTATCTATATCTAAACATGTTAGTCAATATTCACCATTTACTGTAAGTTATGAACTTTGGGAAAGTATTTTTTCTTGATACTGTATCATTTTTTATTTATTAAAAATTATTGTGATCCATGGAAGAAAAATGTTACTATTTCATCTCTTAATTAAAATTAACCTAAAATTAATTTTAAGTCTTTAAAAAAAATGAAGCCCATAAGAGAAACTCCAAACTCTAAAAATACTGATGTTATAATCTAAAAATAAATACTCCAGGATATATTTTTATCTCATAACGGATTGACACCTGTGTAACAAGGAAGAAACCTCCTTACTCAATATTTACATTTTTCAACTCTTTCTCCTCAATATTCTTTTCTAACCCAGAATCCCTACTGCTGAAAAGAAGGGGTTCTTTAAAAAATAATGAGAACAATTCTGATATCCCCATGTGCTTTTGGTTTGTTTTTCATTAGGTTGTTTTTGCCTTTTTTCCTGCTTTCTTGGGGTTAAGTATTTCCTTTTTTCTTTCAAGTTTTTTTTTTTTATTATTTTTAAAGTAAATTTATTTATTTTAATTGGAGGCTCATTACTTTACAATATTGTCCTGGTTTTGCCATACATCAGCATGTTGAAGCCATATAGAAAGGCACTTAAGTACCTATTAGTATATCTCTTGTTTATTATTCGCTCTTCCCTTGATAGGGGTGATATGGTCAGACTTACATGACTGATGATATTAAAAATTGAAGATGAATGACTATAGCTCATTCCTCTCACCCTTTCTTTTTCTTTAGGATGTCTCAGATGTCTGACTCTTTGCAACCCCATGGACCACAGTCCAGGGAATTCTCCAGGCTGAATACTGGAGTGTGTAGCCTTCCTCTTCTCCAGGGGATCTTCCCAACCCAGGGGTCAAACCCAGGTGTCCCTCATTGCAGGCGGCTTCTTTACCACCTGAGCCACAAGGGAAGCCCAAGAATACCAGAGTGGTATCCTATCCCTTCTCCAGTGGATCTTTCCAACCCAGGAATCAAACTGGCTCTCCTGTATTACAGGCGGATTCTTTACCAACTGAGTTGTCAGGGAAACCCTACATGACTGGTGATATTAGAAAATGAAAATGAATGACTATAGTTCATCTTCTTTCACCCTTTATTTTTCCTTAGGATGTCTCAGCTACAGTGAACGTCAGTTCTGACCTGTCCTCTTTTATGCTGTAAATTTAACTGTAAGTCCCCGCTCATATGTCAGTGACTTCATAAGATTGTGGTGTACTGGGATGCAATGTAAGGATGTTCTTATGGCTAAGCACCAAGGTCAACTACTCCATAAATAGGAAAGGTCACATGTTTATTTAATCATGCCTTGCTTCTATCTTTATCTTGAATAGTTCAGGATTAAGACAGGGAAAATATGACTGTAAGTTATCAGCACTCTTCATTGCAAAAAATTCTGTAAAGTCTTTATCAGTTCTATATTTAACCAAATTTAACCAAAAACCTATGGTAAATTACAGAGTTTTTGAACATTCTCTCTCTCTCCTGTATATTATTGATAGTTCTCGAGTCATTATCCAAGATTAATACATAACAATTCCTTTTATAGTTTTCATCATGTAACCAAATAAATCACCTTTGAGACTCTTGAGAGTGCCTGTATAAACATACCTAGAGTTAATATTTCTAGTCTAATTATTAAAGCTAAAATGTTGTAAGAATCATAACAAAAATTATAAAACTGGCAAAGCATCACTCCTTACAAAATATTTTTAAAATAGTTTCATTTGCTTAATTGTACAGGCTCAAAGACCTAATGATGTACACCAAGCAAAACATTTAAAATGCCATTAGTAAATCAGATATTAAAAAACACTAAACATGACTTTAGCTAAAAATATATTCATCATTAATGTTAACTCCTATGAGATGGATTTCGTCTAGATAAAATCTGCCTCCAAATTATTTGCAAATTGCAAGATTCTTTGGGGGAAAATGGATATATAAACTCAGGTTAAAGAGCCCTTGTGATTTTTAAAAATAATTTCAAGCTTTTAAAAATTCAAACTTTAAACAAATTACCCCCAACTAATTTGGTAATTGATTTTTTAATATAAATTTATTTATTTTAATTGGAGGTTAATTACTTTACAGTATTGTATTGGTTTTGCCATACATCAACATGAACCCACCACAGGTATACACGTGTTCCCCATCCCGAACCCCTCTCCCTCCGATTTTTAATATTAGGTCCAATTGAGTTTATGTAAATCCACCTCTACCTTAAATACTTATAAATATTGACAATTAAATGAAAAAAAGAATAGCACGATTCAAAATAATAAAGGGAATATTTCTGTTACTGGATTGAGGTTGGCTTGTTCCCTCCTCTAAAGCCAATATTTGAGGTGCAAGTGTCAGCAAGAAGGTAAGCCCTTTATTCAGAAAAGTTGGCAGTCTGGGGAGAAGGTGGAGTCATGTCCAGAGACCAACTCTGAAGGTTCTGCTTGGCCATGAAACTTTAAAGAAGAAGGAGGGAAGTAATCTCAGTTAATCACTGAGGCAAAGTGTGAGGTTCTTCGTCAACTCCATTTTGCTCAGGCTGCTGACTTCTCCCGATCTTTTGCCATCCTGACCACATTGTGCTGTGCTGTGCTTAGTTGCTCAGTTCGCTTCTTTGCAAGCCCATGAACAGTAGCCTGCCAGGCTCCTCTGTCTATGGGGATTCTCCAGGAAAGAATACCAGAGTGGGTTGTCATGCCCTTCTTGAGGGGATCTTCCCAACCCAGGGATGAAACCCAGGTCTCCTGCCTTGCTGGTGGGTTCTTTACTTTCTGAGCAATAACAAAACCCAAGAATACTGGAGTGGGTAGCCTATCCCTTCTCCAGGTGAAATTCACAACCCAGGAATTGAACTGGGGTCTCCTGCATTGGTGGCAGATTCTTGCCCATATTGCCCACCTGCAAATTTACCAAGGGTAAAGCTGGGGGTAGAGGGTCAGTCACTGTTTAACTACTGGATTCTCCATTCTTACTCCTTCTAATCAAGGGAAATTAATCAACATGTTAGGCATGACACTGTTCATTCCATGAAGCAAAAATCAGGGTTAGGTTGAATGTTCCCTAGTGATCTCATTTTTATATTAAAGTTTCAGGGGAACAAAAATAGACAAACAGAAGTGGGACAAAAGATCTGCTTACAGTTCAAAGTTATGAGTAAAAATTTAAAAGCAGCATGTTAATACAAATAAAAAGCATTTATTATTGACAATTGGAGACTTGGGTTCAAACACTGACTTATATACATTAGCTGAGTTATTGGGGAATAAAGTTTCATCTCTTTAGGTTTCTTTTTCTTTTATGAAATACGTTGGTTTAACTGTTAAAATCTTCTGTAGTGAATATTCTCTTTGAGAAAACACATTTGATTTAAAATCTCAATATATTTAGAAAAAAATGGAGTACAGAAGTCATAAAATTTATTTCCACAAACACACACAAAATCAATTTGAGGGGAATTCCCTGACATTCCAGTGGTTAGGACTCTGTACTTTCATTGGAGAGGGCCCAGGATGAATCCCTGTCAGGGAACTAAGATCCCACAATTGTTATGGCACAGATAAACAAAAACCAACAGCAAAAAAAAGAAGTTTGGGATTCTGTAAAACTCCAAGTTGTTCTAGGTTTTATAGACTATAGAACAACTCTTCTCACTTTATCACCATGGGACATTTCTTTTAAATTGAATAGTTCATAGGTGATCATTGAAATTACTATACTTTTCTGCAAAAATGTCTCACTATTAATATATCCATTATAGGCATTTTTAAATAAATGAATAAAAACATTTTAGAAGGATACATGGATTTGTGAATAAATTAGAAAAATAATAAGGCATCACTGAGGTAGAAAATGAACAAACACTTCCTGGGCGCAGATGAATGGATAAGAAAGCTATGGTACATATACACAATGGAGTATTACTCAGCCATTAAAAAGGATCCATTTGAATCAGTTCTAATGAGGTGGATGAAACTGGAGCCTATTATACAGAGTGAAGTAAGCCAGAAGGAAAAACACCAATACAGTATACTAACGCATATATATGGAATTTAGAAAGATGGTAACGATAACCCTGTATACGAGACAGCAAAAGAGACATTGACGTATAGAACAGTCTTATGGACTCTGTGGGAGAGGGAGAGGGTGGGAAGATTTGGGAGAATGGCATTGAAACATGTAAAATATCATGTATGAAACGAGATGCCAGTCCAGGTTCAATGCACGATACTGGATGCTTGGGCCTGGTGCACTGGGACGACCCAGAGGGATGGTATGGGGAGGGAGGAGGGAGGAGGGTTCAGGATGGGGAACACATGTATACCTGTGGTGGATTCATAAAAAAAAAAAAAAAATACATTTTTGTCTACATTGTTTTACCAGCTCCAATGAGGACCTAGAGATTCATTTCATAGAGGTTTTATAACATTGTTTTCTTGTTGGGAGTTTTTATGTCCTAGAATTATTTGTAAACAAACAAGTTTTTATATTCCCTATTCACATGTATATGACTCCAACATTTCATCCAATTTTTTTCTAAAACATTTTTTGAGCCATGAAATAAAATTTTCACCATAAAATGAGAGATAATATTATAAATTGATAGAAAACACCATCTAAAGATAAATGACCCAGTCTTTTATCCCATAGATTATACCCTGAAGTTAAGTAAGACAATTCAATTCCACTCTATTATCTCTGCACTGCTGTGGAGACAGAAGAAACAGGTGTTAACGTTGGTCACTGCTTAAGGAGGTTCCATCATTCTTTAGTCACAAAACGTGTTCATCTCCACAGGGTAGAAAACAAGGCACTAAAGAGAGATCATCATCCTCACACTATATAAAAAAAAATGTCCATTTTCCCATTGATAGGATACAGTCAATTGGACAGGTGAAAGTCTCCTTTTAAATATTTTTAGTTTTGAGCTAAAGAGAACGATGTATCAAGAGGACAACTCTTCTAGGGTGAAAATACAGTTGTCATTGTAATGAAAACTAAACCGTAATTTTATATATAATTTTTTTACACAGATGGATCATGAAAAACAAAATGGATAAGTGATTACTGAAAACATGATTGTTTTCCAATAAGCATATTTTCTGATGCTTAAACTAAGAATGCAACCCTGTAATGTGCTTTTCACATTTATTTGGTTTTCACTGAAGAGCAGATAGCCATTATCTTACATTGGGTTTGTTGTCCTAATAAAAAGTACATGATTTATCATGGCTTTTTAAAATTTAGATTTTAAAAGTTAGATCTGCTTACCATGCAGCTATTAAAAATATAATTTTTATCTATAAAAAAATGCATAAATAAAGAGGTACATCCATCCAGGGTAAAATATCAATGGCATTATGTAAATTATGCTAAGCACATTATTTATACAAAATCTTATATATAGTTACAGTTATTTACTAATGATCAGAAAAAATTAAAGATTTATTTGTACATGCAAATGGATAACCTGTGATAAGCTTAGTCAGTAAAATACTACTTTGCAATAAAAGGAACAAAATATTTATTCAGACAAGAATATGAATGCACCTTAAATATCTTTTAAGTGAAATAAGTCAGATGCCAAGGCTCCATATTTATATGGCCTTCAGAAAAAGATAAACCTGTAGGGGTGAAAACACATCAGTGCCTGCCATGTGTTTTTAGAGGTGAGTTTGCCTCCAGAGACAAGGTACAAGGTAATTTACATATTATGGCTGCTCTCTAGCTGCAAAGAAAGAGCTGAGTAGTTCATGAAGACTGTATGACCCACTGGAAAATAAAATGCTACCTTTATCCCCAACTAAATAATGAGATGCATTAGAAGGTGTAGTTCAGAAACTGTTTTCATCGAATGTCAAAATATAATTGTCTACGTGAGATACATTCAGCAATATGCATGTTACCACATGTTCTCCATTTAAATGTTATTTTCATTAAACTATTTTTAACATCAAAGTTCAAAAATAAGCACAGAATACCTGCTTTTCATCATAGAACTTGGCTTTACTCTGACAGTTGAGGCAAATCCATATTTTTTCTAAAGCATTTTGTTGCAGATTTTCATCCAAATGTTTATTTGACCAGATCATATGACAATAACACAGTTCTAGCTACAGTCCAGAAAGGATTATGAATGAGATAAAAATAATAGCAATGAAACAAGAAGCCAAGTTCATGTAACAATGTTTGTTGTTGCCATTAAGTTGTTCAGTACCGTACAACTCTTTGCGACTCCATGGACTTCCCTGTCTTTCATTATCTTCTGGAGTTTTCTCACTCATGTCCATTGAATCAGTGATGCCATCCAACCATCTCATCCTCTGTCATCCACTTCTCCTGTCTTCAATCTTTCCCAGCATCAGGGTCTTTTCCAATGAGTTGGCTCTTCACATTAGGTGGCCAAAGTACTGGAACTTCAGCTTCATCATCAGTCTTTCCAATGAATATTCAGGGTTGATGTTCCTTAGGACTGACTGGTTTGATTTCCAAGGGACTCTAAAGAGTCTTATTCAGCACCACAGTTCAAAAGCATCAGTTCTTCAGTGCTCAGCCTTCTTTATGTTCCAACTCTCACATCAGTACAAGACTACTGCAGAAAACACAGCTTTGACTACACGGAGCTTTTTAATACTCTGTCTAGCTTTGTCATGGTTTTTCTCCCAAGGAACAAGCATCTTTTCATTTTACGCCTGCAGTCACCATCTACGGTGATTTTGGAGCCCAAGGAAATAGTCTGTCACTGTCTCTAGTTTGCCGTATCTGTTTGCCATGAAGTGATAGATCTGGTTTGTCATTCCAGTTCCAGAAAAATGGTTGCCTGAGGAGGCCTTACAAATAGCTGTGAAAGGAATAGGAGTGAAAGGCAAAGGAGAAAAGGAAAGATATACCCATCTGAATGCAGAGTTCCAAAGAATATCGAGGAGAGATAAGAAAGACTTCCTCAGTGATCAGTGCAAAGAAATAAAGGAAAACAACAGAATGGGAAAGACTAGAGATTTCTTCAAGAAATATTAGAGATACCAAGGGAACATTTCATGCAAAGATGAGCACAATAAACGGGAGAAATGGTATGGACCTAATAGAAGCAGAAGACATTAAGAAGAGGTGGCAAGAATACATAGAAGAACTATACAGAAAAGACCTTCATGACCCAGATAATCACGATACTGTGATCACTTACCTAGAGTCAGACATCCTGGAATGTGAAGTCAAGTGGGCCTTCAGAAGTATCACTATGAACAAAGCTAGTGGAGGTGGTGGAATTCCAGTTGAGCTATTTCAAACCCTGAAAGAGAATGGTGTTAAAGTGCTGCACAAAATATGCCAGCAAATTTGGAAAACTCAGCAGTGGCCACAGGACTGGAAAGGTCAGGTTTCATTCCAATCCCAAAGAAAGGCAATTCCAAAGAATGCTCAAACTACTGCACAATTGCACTCATCTCACATGTTAGCAAAATAGTGCTCAAAATTATCCAAGCCAGGCTTCAACAGTAAGTGAACCACAAACTTTCAGATATTCAAGCTGGTTTTAGAAAAAGCAGAGGAAACAGAGATCAAAATGCCAATATCTGTTGGATCACCAAAAAAGCAAGAGTTCCAGAAAAACATCTACTTATCCTTTAATGACTATGCCAAACCATTTGACTGTGTGGAAAATTCTGAAAGAGATGGGAATACCAGACCATGAACCTGTTTCCTGAGAAATCTGTATGTAGGTCAAAAAGCAACAGCTAGAACTGGATATGGAACAACAGACTGGTTCCAAATCAGGAATGGAGTATGTCAAGGCTGTGTACAGTCACCCTTCTTATTTAACTTATATGCAGAGTAAATCATGAGAAATGCTGGGTTGGATAAAGCACAAGCTGGAATCAAGATTGCTGGGGGAAATATCAATAGCTTCAGATATGCAGATGACACAACCCTTATGGCAGAAAGTAAAGAAGAACTAAAGAGCCTCTTGATGAAAGTGAAAGAGGAGAGTGAAAAAGTTGGCTTAAAACTCAACCTCCGGAAAACTAAGACTATGGTGTCTGGTCAAATCACTTCATTGCAAATAGATGGGGAACAATGGAAACAATGATATACTTTATTTTGGGGGGCTCCAAAATCACTGCAGATGGTGACTGCAGCCATGAAATTAAAAGACACTTACTCCTTGGAAGAAAAGTTATGACCAACCTAGACAGCACTTTAAGAAGCAGAGATATTACTTTGCCAACAAAGGCCATCTAATCAAAGCTATGGTATTTCCAGTAGTCATGTATGCATGTGAGAGTTGGACTATAAAGAAAACTGAGTGTTGAAGAACTGATGCTTTTGAAATGTGGTGTTGGAGAAGACTCTTGACAGTCCCTTGGACAGCAAGGAGATCCAACCAGTCAATCCTAAAGGAGATCAGTCCTGAATATTCATTGGAAGGACTGATTCTGAAGCTAAAACTCCAATAATTTGGCCACCTGATGTGAAGAACTGACTAATTTGAAAAGACTCAGCTGCTGGGAAAGATTGAAGGTGGGAGGACAAGGGGACGACAGAGGATGAGATGGTTGGATGGCATCACCGACTCAATGGACATGAGTTTGAGTAAACTCCAGGAGTTGGTGATGGACAAGGGAGGCCTGGTGTGCTGCAGTCCATGGGGTCACAAAGAGTTGGACACGACTGAGCAACTGCACTGAACTGAACTGATAGAACTGGATGCCATGATCTTTGTTTTTTGAATGTTGAGTTTAAGCCAGTTTTTACTCTCCTCTTTCACCTTCATCAAAAAGCTCTTTAATTTCTCTTTGCTTTCTGCCATTAAGACAGTGTCATCTGTGCATCTGAGGTTATTGCTATTTCTCGGGGTAAACCTTATACCAGCTTGAGCTTCATTCATACTTCATCCAGTATGAAAAGGCATGTACATGATCCATGGAAAATCACACAAAGATGTGTATCTGAGACTATTCAGAGGTATTCAACCCTAAGTTTAAGTGTAAAAATGTGTATACCTTTAATAAAACCAAAGTAAGTTTGAGTTACAGTTTGAGAATTATGGATTAAAAAATAAAGGTATTGATAAAGATCTGGGTTAATAATTATTGATTTTTAAACCTCCTCAAGAGCTTTCCTTGGTGAAACATGAAGCAGACCTCCATACTCAGAGGGCAGGGAGTGACCACAGAAAGTGACAGAACATTCCAGACTGATAGGTGACAGTTTTAATAAGCAAGGGAAGTTCCATATGAGGCTTGCCTTGGGCGGCCAAAGGATGAGTAGATTTCCATACCCACCAGACAGAATGTTGGTGTTTTTATAGAGGTATTACTGGTTCAGTCATGGGTGCCCAGTCAGACAGAAATATCAAATTTCTTTTTCAGATCTGTCTTCAGAGCACTTCTGAGAGTGAAAAAGGCAAGCAAAAGACACAATCTAAGCAAGGGGGATGATGAGAAGCCTCCAATTGTCATGGTCCAGCTGGAGGGTCAAACTTATGGTTAGGTCATCTTGGTGACATCCTCCAATAATAAAATAGCATTCTAGAAGCATAAAGGTATGCTTAGGTATAGTTATATACATAGCTATAGTCATAGCCATATATGTAACAATATACATCTAAAGTATATACATAATCTATGTTTTCCAACTCCAGCTGCAGTTGGAGAGCATAAATTTTATAATTTCTTAATAAAATCACAAAATGAGGTATAATCATACCATATGATATGTGTTTATACCTAGTCAATCATAAATAGTTTTGCATGTGTGTCTGTGAGTGTGTGTGCTCACTCAGTCATGTCTATTTGCAACCATGTGGACTGTAGCCCACCAGGCTCCTTTGTCCATGGAATTATCCAGGCAAGAAGATTGAATGAGTTGCTATTTCCTTCTCCAGGGGATCTTCCTGACTCAGGAATCAAATCCATGTCTCTCAAGTCTCCTGAACTGACAGGTGGATTCTTTATCACTGAGCCATCTGGGAAGGATAATTCTGCATCAGTTAGTTCAGTCGCTCATTTGGGTCCGACTCTTTGTGACCCCATGGACTGCAGCACACAAGGCCTCCCTTGTCCATCAACAACTCTTGGAGCTTATTCAAACTCATGTCCATTGAGTTGGTGATGCCATCCAACCATCCCATCCTCTGTCATCCCCTTCTCCTCCCACCTTCAATCTTTCCCAGCATCAGGGTCTTTTCAGATTAGTCAGTTCTTCACATCAGGTAGCCAAAGTATTGGAGTTTCAGCTTCAGCATCAGTCCTCCCAATGAATATTCAGGACTGATTTCCTTTAGGATGGACTGGTTGGATCTCCTTGCTGTCCAAAGGACTCTCAAGAGTCTTCTCCAACACCATAGTTCAAAAGCATCAGCTCTTCAGTACTCAGCCTTCCTTATAGTCCAACTCTCATATCCATTCATGACTACTGGAATAACTATAGCTTTGAGTAGATGGACCTTTGTCAGTAAAGTGATGTCTCTGCTTTTTAATATGCTGTCTAGGTTGGTCATAACTGTTCTTCCAAGGAGCAAGCATCTTTTAATTTCATGGCTGCAGTCACTAGACTGACCTTTGTTGGGAAAATAATGTCCCTGCTTTTTAATATGTTGTCTAGGTTGGTCACGGAGAAGGCAATGGCAACCCACTCCATATTCTTGCCTGGCAAGTCCCATGGATGGAGGAGCCTGGTAGGCTGCAGTCCATGGGGTCGCTAGGAGTCAGACACGACTAAGCGACTTCACTTTCACTTTTCACTTTCATGCATTGGAGAAGGAAATGGCAACCCACTCCAGTGTTCTTGCCTGGAAAATCCAAGGGATGGGGGAGCCTGGTGGGCTGCCATCTCTGGGGTCGCACAGAGTCATACATGACTGAAGCGACTTAGCAGCAGCTGCAGCAGCTATATTGGTCATAGCTTTTCTTCCAAGGAGCAACCATCTTTTAATTACTCATAAATACTTGCCTTCCTACATTTTCTTCCTATAGAGTAAAACACAAGTAATGGAACTTTTCTGAAATTTACCTACCCCAAGTAGTGGTAAAGTTCATCATACAATACATTGATCTCATTTCATTTCCCATAGTTTTTAATATGCTATCTTGACAACATTTTGCTAATGCTTTAAAATTTTATTTTTTTCATTTCCTAATTATGTGACAATATGAATGAATAAACATAGAAATAACTGTCTGTAAAGGAATGCACACTCATGTTGACAGTGGGTGTATTTAAGTCACCATACATTTTCATATCATGTGCCCTTAATTTCTCTTTAAGATATGTTTCTGAGTCTTATAATTAGACTGCCTTAAAATTATATTATTTTAAAGCAGGAACAAATAAGGAATAGGGATATTCTCAATATCTTGTAAACAATGTTGCATCTTTCAGTGGCCCATGACTATACTCAGCCATTTATATATTCTATTGTTAACTTTTTTTAAAAATTTTATTTTATTTTTAAACTGTACAATATTGTATTAGTTTTGCCAAATATCGAAATGAATCTGCCACAGGTATACCCGCGTTCCCCATCCTGAACCCTCCTCCCTCCTCCCTCCCCTACCCTCCCTCTGGGTCATCCCAGTGCACCAGCCCCAAGCATCCAGTACCGTACATTGAACCTGGACTGGCAACTCGTTTCATACATGATATTATACATGTTTCAATGCCATTCTCCCAAATCTCCCCACCCTCTCCCTCTCCCACAGAGTCCATAAGACTGATCTATACATCGGTGTCTCTTTTGCTGTCTCGTACACAGGGTTATTGTTACCATCTTTCTAAATTCCATATATATGCGTTAGTATACTGTATTGGTGTTTTTCTTTCTGGCTTACTTCACTCTGTATAATAGGTTCCAGTTTCATCCATCTCATTAGAACTGATTCAAATGTATTCTTTTTAATGGCTGAGTAATACTCCATTGTGTATATGTACCACTGCTTTCTTATCCATCCATCTGCTGATGGACATCTAGGTTGCTTCTATGTCCTGGCTATTATAAACAGTGCTGCAATGAATGTTGGGGTACACGTGTCTCTTTCCCTTTTGGTTTCCTCAGTGTGTATGCCCAGCAGTGGGATTGCTGGATCATAAGGCAGTTCTATTTCCAGTTTTTTAAGGAATCTCCACACTGTTCTCCATAGTGGCTGTACTAGTTTGCATTCCCACCAACAGTGTAAGAGAGTTCCCTTTTCTCCACACCCTCTCCAGCATTTATTGCTTGTAGACTTTTAAAGCAACTTCTGGGAATGAAATTGCCATGTAGCTAAATTATGTGATTTTGATGATCAATTCTAAAAAATAAAGTTTCATTGTTTTGGTTTTAGTTTCTTGATAAATCCAACTTGAAAGCAGTACACTGTGAGGTTAGAATTCCTTCCAAAATGTCAGCCGCGTATCGGGAAAACACAACACTTGGAGGTTATAGAGCATGTTAGTGATTCAGCTGGGCAGACGGAGGTCACTTGGGACAGATGGTAAAAGCATACTGTGTATACTTAATACCTTTCAAAACATACATGCTATTTTACAACTTACACCACAAAATCCAATCACTGAGTTTAGCAAATCCCTTTATCTTCTGCTTTCATTGCCATCTGAAGACATTACATGTGATGCAAGGGTTATTGTCCATTAATGTGCTTCTCTTCAGAAATATCTGTATGAAGAAGCTCAAATATTCACAGAATGAAAATGCCTTCAGCATCTCAAGAACATTGCCTATCACCAAATAAAAAATTACTTTTAAAGGTAGGTGAAAGTTGAATACTATCTACTTCCTCCAGATGATATTTCTTTCTGTAAGGAAATATTTTATGAAAGCACCAGTGTCTTAAAGGTTTGTATTTCACTTTCTAAAATGAATAGTTATTGGTATCTAATTAGTATACTTAGATTTAAAGTAGGAAATTCCCTATCATGAGCAGATCAAATGATTTAGCTATGGAAAGTAGTAGAGTTGAAATTTTTATTCACTTTGCTAAGTATTGACAGGAACATACATCAGGTGAGATGTGTATGTGAATTTTGAAACATGTACAATTAAAAGTCTGTGTGTGTTATAAGGTTTATAAACCTATTTTTCTGTCCTTTATCTAGATTTTACTTAGCACATATGAACTTCGTTTGCATGAATGTCAAGGCACTTCAATCGTGTCTGGCTCTTTGCAACCCTATGGACTGCGGCTCACGAGGCTTCTCTGTCCATGGGATTTTCCAGACAAGAATACTGGAGTGGATCACCATGCCCTCCTCCAGGGTATCTTCTTGACCTAGGGATCGAGCCTGCATCTCTCTTGCCTTCTGTATTGTCAGGTGAATTCTTTACCACTGCACCATCTGGGAAGCCCAAGCTTCCTTTAATATTTTGTAAATAACTTGTTATGTACAAATGTATATATATACACACATACTAATATAAATATATTAATTCCACAATAATTTCAAACTTAATGAAAATAACTTTGTAATATTATTTGAACTGATATTAATAGTAAACTTATAGTCAACATTATATGTTTGTGAAAAACTGTAGGGATGTGGGGGCTTCCCAGGTGGCACTAGTGGTAAAGAATCCACGTACCAATGCAGGAGACTTAAGAGATGGTGGTTTGATCCCTGGATCAGGAAGATTCCCTGGAGGCATGCATCAGCAACTCACTCTAATATTCTTGCCTGGAGAATCCCATGGACTGAGGACCTGCCTAGTGAGCTACAGTCCATAAGGTTACAAAGAGACAGGACTGAAGCAGCATAACACACACACACACACTCACACACACACACACACACATACACACGGATTTTTAAGCGTCTGACAATTTTGTTTAAATTATTAATAAGTGTTTGATTTTACTGTTTTCTCATGGAGAATTTTGCATTAGATATTATGGATCCCATTTTATTTGTTCTAGTTCTCGTATGAGCCAAAAACTGGGCACTTATATATACCCCCAAAAAAGTACATTCACTGAATTCAGCATGGGTTCCAATGTAATGCCAAACTGCACAATTCTAAAATGTTTCAGATGGTGACATTTTTAAAACTTATTTCCAGGCATGTGTGTCGTTTCTTTCAATATTCTGTTTGTCTTCTGAACAAACTTCCCTGGATGGTTAGTTTCTTCTAACATACCAGCAAAGGTCTGTCTAGCCAAAGCTATGGTTTTTCCAGTAGTCATGTATGGATGGGAGAGTTGGACTATAAAGAAAGCTGAGCACTGAAGAATTGATGCTTTTGAACTGTGGTGTTGGAGAAGACTCTTGAGAGTCCCTTGGACCGTGAGGAGATCCAACCAGTCCATCCTAAAGGAAATCAGTCCTGAATATTCACTGGAAGGACTGATGCTGAAGCTGAAACTCCCATAATTTGGCCACCTGATGTGAAGAACTGACTCATGGAAAAGACCCTGATGCTGGGAAAGATTGAAGGCGGGAGGAGAAGGGGATGACAGAGGATGAGATGGTTGGATGGCAGCAGCGACATGATGGACCTGAGTTTGAGTAAACTCTGAGAGATGGTGATGGACAAGGAAGCCTGACATGCTGCTGTCCATGAGGTCACAAAGAATTGGACATGACTGAGCAACTGAACTGAACATACCCTTAATTTCACAATGTCAAGGTTAAGGGCTGGTTTCATAGATGTGTGAATAGTATAGTTCTATAGTCCACAAAGAGTCACATACTTGAGGTTAAATATGTTGTGATCACTGTCTTTAATTTTACCCTTGAATTTACATGACCTAACTGATGTTCACTGAGATGGGGAAGCAGATTACAGAATCCTGTAGCAACCTTTGCTTTCTTCCTATCCCAGTGGTGTGTGGAGGATCTAGGTCAGGTTGTTGCAACACCCTGCATCAACCTGGTATAACTCTCCCAATATATTCTTCCTGGCATCCTCAACAAAAAGTAATTAGCCATGAATGTAAAATTTTATTTTGAGATTTTCCAATCTGTTTATTTATATGTGTTATATATGTGCCAGTACCAAAATATTTTTTATTACTTTAGGTTTGCAATAATAATTGAAATATAGAAGTGTGATATCAACAACTGTGTTTTTTATTTTTAATTTTTCCTAGATTATTTTGGTAATTCCTGGGGGTTTGATTGTGCCCTCCAAAAAAGGTAAGTTGAAACTTAAATGCATATATCACAGGTGATAATATGATTGTATTTAGAGATAGAGCTTTGCAGATATAATCAAGTTAAAAGGTCATTTTCTAGGGTGAGCTCTAGTCCAATAAAACAATTATCATTATAAGAAGAGAAAATAAAGACAGGGAGAACTCTATGTGAAGACACACACTTACAGACATAGAGGGAAGATGGTTATTTTAAAGTGGAGAAAAAATAAGGAGTTATGTTAATTTAAGCCAAGGATCACCTGGTGGTACCAGAAGATGAAAGAGAAGGGAAGGATCATCATTTAAGGTTTCATAGGAAGTCATTTGCCATTTGTTTTCTATGTGCCTATTTATTTATTTACTCACTTATTTTTCTGTTCATCCATCGTGATTTGGGCTAAACAAATTATTTTTATAGAAAGCTTATTATTTTTGTTTCTTATATTTTTAATTTCTTATAGATTATGCTAGGGTTTTAATTAACATCTTAATATAAAACAATTTAGTTCAAATTTGTAAAACCATAACTTTAGTATACAAGAGAAAGTAAAACATTTCACTCCAGTAGAGATCCTTTCCCTCCTCCTTCCTTTGTGCTAAATTATCAGGAAAACTACAATTTTTTAGATAGTAAATCCATCAACAAGATTTGCCATTTAATTTTTAGTAACTTTGTTGAACAAATTCTCAAAAATTTATATTTTTGACATTTGGGACCAATGAGGTTTATGCTTAACTTAGTTGACTGAACAGAAGTTTTCTCAAATGCCTTGAACCCAGCATTTTCAGATGTGCTCTCTATATGTATTGGATCATGTCCCACCACTCTAGTTTGTAAATGTTTCTTAGCCTTTCTGTTCAGAAAGAGTCCAAAATCCAGCCATAGAATTTTACAGTGTTTTTCCTGACCATATATGTGCCTGAAAAGAAAGAAAGTGAAGTCGCTCAGTCATGTCTGACTCTATGTGACCCCATGGACTATAGCCTACCAGGCTCCTCTGTCCATGGGATTTTCCAGGCAAGAATTCTGGAGCGGGTTGCCATTTCCTTCTCCAGGAGATCTTCCTGATTCAGGGATTGAACCTGGGTCTCCCACACTGTAGGCAGATGCTTTACCGTCTGAACCACCAGGGAAGTTCATATATGTGCCTAGCCTGCCCCATTTCCATTATGTCAGAGTTTTTCATGTCCCCCATACCTCTCACTCACTACATTTTTATTTTAAATTTTATCTCTAGCCACATGTTTGGAAATCAACAACCCTCTCTCACTTCGTGATGCTATATAACTCTTTCTCATTGTTTTCAACTATTGACTTGGGAATAGGACTTTTTCCACTGAAAAGCTCTTAGTGAAGTCAGATGAAGACAAACCTTGTGAATGAGGCTATTCTAGACAACTGTCTCACAGGTCACATATTGACAATCCTTGGGGATAAGAGTTTAGCGCAACTCAAAACCTCTTCTATTTTCTCCAATGGCTGCTGTCCTTCTGGTTCACACAGCTACTCTGATTTTGAGGCTGCTGTTTTAATGGTTACTGTGCAGCTGAGCAGCAGGATGTGTGTGCCCTAAGTTGCTTCAGTCATATCTGACTCTTTGCAACCCTAGGGACTGTAGGCTCCCAGGCTCTTCTGTCCATGGGATTCTCCAGGCAAGAATACTGGAGTGGGTTGCTGTACCCTCCTCCAAGAGATCTTCCTGACCCAGGGATCAAACCCTTGTCTACTGTGCCTCCTTCACTGCAGGCAAATTCTTTACCTACTGAACCATCAGGGAAGCCTAACCAGGCTAGTACAGCAAAGCAAAGGTTGTTTGAGTAAGGCCTGCTAAGTCATTTCAGTCGTGTCCGACTCTGTGCGACCCCATAGACGGCAGCCCACCAGGCTCCCCATCCCTGGGATTCTCCAGGAAAGAACACTGGAGCGGGTTGCCATTTCCTTCTCCAATGCATGAAAGTGAAAAGGGAAAGTGAAGTCACTCAGTCGTGTCTGACTCTTAGCAACCCCATGGACTGCAGCCTACCAGGCTCCTCCATCCATGGGATTTTCCAGGCAAGAGTACTGGAGTGGGGTGCCATTGCCTTCTCCTAGCCACAGACAACTTTACATTCCCCTGGATCCCCCTCAGCTCTTTAATTAATTCTTACAATGTTTCACAGTTTGTAACTTTGCATTTGGAATGCAAAGTATTTTTTAGATGAGAAATACTTTAGTAAAGTAAGGGAAAAAGTAAGTTTGAGAATTAAAAATAAAATTAAATCTGTAAATTCAGGTAAAACTTTTCAAAAAAGAAATAAAAGTCCATTATGAGAAGGTAAAAAGTACTTAGAGGAGGAAAAAATAAACTTCCTTTGTCTCAACCCTCCCCCAAGAATAATTACATCAATGAAGTGAAGTGAAATGAAAGTCGCTCAGTTATGCCTGACTCTTTGGGACCCCATGAACTATACAGCCCTTGGAATTCTCCAGAATACTGGAGTGGGTAGCCTTTCCCTTCTCAAGGGGATCTTCCCAATCCAGGGATCAAACCCTGGTCTCCTGCATTACAGGCAGATTCTTTACAAATTGAGCCACACGGGAAGTCCAATTATATCAATAAATGTTTTCAAAATTATGGTAAGGATCAGATCAAGTAGGACTAGGTATGAGGTAAAACCTGTACTGAAAATACTTTACTTCCTGTTGCTATGGCAGTAGGATGTCCTCTTTATCTTAAGGGTATTATAAGAAAAGAAATGTACTTGAAGTAAATATTTAAGGAGGTGGGATGTGGAAGGATCAAATATATTTACCACTACATGAGGAAGAATATGAAAATATGTTTAGAAAGATTTGTGTTCCTGAGAACTGTGTGGAGAAAAAAAGGATTTTCTATTCATGCATCTATGTATCTATCTGTTTATCTAGCTCTAATCTATATACCAATATTAAATTGAGCTTCTATTATTGAGGCAAAATAAAAGAGAGAACTTTTAGTTACTGATGTGCTCTTGCATTTCTTGCTGACTGTTGTGAGGTTTAAGATTTTAATAATTCCTATGGCTGTATATAAGTTCAGGGTTTTGCTTGCTTTTGCTTTGTACACTCTTGTTTGGAAAGCATCTTTAAAAGTCAGACAAGCAAAATATAGTTAGGCATACTTGCAAAGTTGGGGGGACCATCCCCTTGTGTTCTGGGGGGGACTAGAACATAATTTGCAAATATCTGAGACAAGAAGAATCTTTGAGGAACTAATTAGGACTTTTCAGTCACTGAGGACCTTGTAAATTATCATCTTCCATGAACTCTAAGATGAATCCTCCAGGTGGAATATATTGATATATTGAATGAACCGCAAACATTTAAGGTGATATTTAACTTCAAGGTAGTGTGGAAAACCTGGTTATGCATCACAGAAAACATGTTTTGTCCATTTTTTCTACCTCAGTTATGAGAATTTTCTTCATACAGATATGCTTCATCTGTATTTTTCCATTTATGAATTGGGATGGAACCAAAGGGATTTCATAGATGATTACAGCTAGTATGTATGCAAGAGAAGCTTTGGAAAAATTGTTATGCATATATTTGTACTTTTGACACACTTTTTAGTATTTCTATCTCTTTCATCAGAAAAATAGATATCTGAGTCCAATATGTTTATAAACTCATTGAATATCTAATCATTTAATTTAAAATATAATGGTTGATATGGTAATAATGAAACATGTAAATAACATGTAGAAGAAATATAACTGCTGGAAATAAGTTACTTTTGATTTTTGGATAGTAAAATTTCTTTACTTTTCCTCAAAGTTACAAATAGATATAAAATATACCTGAAAGTAGAAATAAAGCACAATAAAATATTTGAAATTTAGTTCTAATTCAGTTGCTGCTGCTAAATTGCTTCAGTTGTGGCCAACTCTGTGCGACCCCATAGACGGCAGCCCACCAGGCTCCCCCGCCCCTGGGATTCTCCAGGCAAGAACACTGGAGTGGTTGCCATTGCCTTCTCCAATGCAGGAAAGTGAAAAGTGAAAGTGAAGTTGCTCAGTCATGTCCAACTCTAGCGACCCCATGGACTGCAGCCCACCAGGCTCCTCTGTCCATGGGATTTTCCAGGCAAGAGTACTGGAGTGGGGTGCCATTGCCTTCTCCATCTAATTCAGTTAGGGAAAGTCAATTAACTCTGTGTCTGGGTTTTTTATTTACTTGTATTTTGTTTTGGGACAATCATATCTGACCTTTATACATCATTAGGTTTTAGTGAGGATACATGAGAATATGTTTTGGATACACTTTATAACCCATGGAACCTCATATAGCTATAAACAATATAGTTATATTATGATCTGACAATATAGCTATACTCATGATCTGACAAAATAAAGCACACAATCAATCTGAAAACATAAATTTCACCCTGAAAATTAACTCGGAGAATTTTGAGATTTGGGTTTCATGTAACAGCTACTGAGTAACATAATCAATATTACCCTCAGATTTAGTTCTTAAATTGACACAGATATACTGTTAAAAAATCAATGGCCCTTGTATGGCCTCAATAATGGCTAGAGAGAAGAAAGTTAAATTGAAATCTAGTGAAGACATTTCTTTTGGAAAATGACATTATTTGTGCAGGTGCTTTTCCTTCAGATGATCTAATACAGAGATTTAGTACTTGATGATACTCAGAGACTAGAGAGCTGAGCTAGTTATTCTCAAATATGCGAATTATCAAACTTTTGGCAGCTGCTCAATTACAGCGAAAAATTAGGCTTATCTAGCACTCAAGTATCAGCTCACATTCTTGTAAATTTCTGCCTTTGTGATTCAAATCCCTACTGATTTGCTGACAGCAATTGTTAACATGACTTCCCTGGTGGCTCAGATAGTAAAGCGTCTGTCTAGAATGTGGGAGACCTGGGTTCGATCCCTGGGTCGGGAAATTCCCTGGAGAAGGAAAAGGCAACCCACTCAGTACTCTTGCCTAGAAAATCCCAGGGACAGAGGAGCCTGGTGTCCATGGAGTCGCAAAGAGTCGGACACGACTGAGCGACTTCACATTCACATTCATTCAATAGTTAACATGTGAGATTGTTTTTCACTCATGTTTATTGGTCAGAATATATGTACTTGGAAAATGTTTCAGTGCCATTTAGAGGATATCTCATTTAACCTTTTGATTTTGAGGTCTATACAAATAATTTTCTGAAAGCAAAAAATGGCTCCTTTATTAATAATCTGAGACAAAAGGTCTTATACCTGTGACAATCTGGTCAACAACAAAATATCCATGACACCCTCAAAAGGAACAACTTGATGGATTATGACAGAAACAATATTGTTTACAAAATAATGAGATGATAAAATAATGATTAGCTGATATGTTCTAGTCTGGTTACTCTGTGGTTGAAGTTGTCTCCTCATTTGAATTACACGTTGTACATAAGCATATAAATTATAACTTCATAAACTCAATGTCTAAAATATTTGTATGAAAGCAATGACAAAATCAGATCAACAAGTAAAAATATGGCTGGGGTTTTT